>NW_007255889.1:87101-144918 GCF_000164805.1 Carlito syrichta | reverse complement strand
AAAAAAAAAAAAAAAATAGTGCACCCCTGACTCCAACCCCCAGATACAACCTACCATTTACAATTCCTTGTCATTAGTTTATGAATTCTCCACTCACTCCAGAGGTGAACATTCAAGCAGAATATCTAGATTTTGAAATCAGTGTATTTCTTCCTTTGTCATTATTGCTGGTGTATGCGCCATCCTGAACCATAAATCATTCCCTCCTATCCTGTGTACTAGCCTGGGGCTAGAACATGAAACCCACAGGCAGCAACCCCAGCTCATTGTCCATCTGTTTACTCTCTCCCTTAATAATGTCAGCGGCCACTTAGTCCACCAACAAATGTAACCAGAATGCTGTCCCATATCTGACCCTGGATTAGAATGTGGGAATAAAACAGTGAATAATACAACCAGAGCACCTGCCTTCAAGGAATTTGCACACTGATGGGGTATTTCTTTTACAGACTAGATGTCTTTTCTCCCCATGTATTGCTCCTAAAAATGCTGTAAGATGAAAGTGTCATTATCCTCATCTTAGAGACTAGGCAATAAAAGCATAGGGAGGTAAGGTGACTTGTGAAAGGCACACAAATGGAATTTCTCTGTTCTTCTTAACTATTTGTCTTTTATTTCTAACCATTACCTTGTTAAGAGGGTACTATGGTTTGCATGTGGTTTGTCCTGCCTGAAACTCACGTGGACGTTTGCTGCCCAATGTATTGGTGCCGGGAGTTGTCTGGGTCATGAGGGCGGACCCCTTATTCATAGATGAATGCTTTCCAGTGGAGGTGAGTTCTTGCTCGGTCAGGAATGAATCAGTTCCACAAGAATGAGTTGATACAAAGAGTCGGACATCTGTTGTTTCTCTCTCTTGCTTTCTCTCTCATCATGAGATCTCTATGCTCACATCCACTCCCCTTTTTTTTCTGTCATGATTGGAAGCTACAGGAAAGAGGTCGTTGCCAGATGTGGCAACCCAACCTTGGATTTTTCAGCCACCAGAATCATGAGCCAAATGAACCTCCTTTTTCTTCTATTAATTACCCAGCCTCAGGTGTTCTGTTATAGCAATACAGAATGGACTAAGCCAGAAAGAAGCTTATATTCCTCTCCTGATGTCTCCTTTTATGAGGAAGAGACTTCACTAGCAAACACAACTGCTCCCTCCAGATTATAAGTGTCGTGAGGTGAACAGCAATTCGGAAAAAGAAACTGCCTACCTTGTTCCTGCCTCTCACTTCCTCTTAGGCATTACTGAGTTTCAAAGTACACCCTCTCCTGTCTTCCTCAGTGTCCCACCACCACCAAAAAATGTTAGCACTGAATGGCTCATGGGCACATGTAAATTTAAAACAGGTTGTCTCACCCCAGAGTTTGTATCCTTGATCACTGCATCCATTTCCTAGGACTGTCATAACAAAGTACTATAGACCGGGTGGCTTAAATAACAGGAGTTTATTTCCACATAGTTCTGGAAGCTAAAAGTCTAAGATCAAGGTATCAGTAGTGTTGGATTCTTTCAAGACCTTCCCTCAGACCAAGTGTGGTGGCTCTTGCCTGTAATGTCGGCACTTCAAGAGGCTAAGAGGAGAGTTTTGTTTGAGCCCAGAAGTTTGAGACCAAACCGGGCAACATAGAGAGAACTCACTTCTACAAAAATAAAAATGGAAAAACCAGCTGGCTGTGATGACACATGCCTGTGGTCCCAGCTACTTGGGAGACTGAGGCATAAGGATCATCAGAGCACAGAAGGTCGAGGCTGCAATGAACCATGATCATGCCGTTGCACTCCAGCCTGGGCAACAGAATGAGACTCCAACTCAAAAAAATAAAAGTAAAAATAAAAATAAAATAAGGCCTCTCTCTTTGGTCTGTTGAGAGCCGTCTTCCTCTGATATCTTCCCAGGGTCCTCTCCCTGTGTATATCTGTGTCCTAATCGCCTCTTCTTATAAGAAAACAGCAATTTTTAAATTAGGGCCCAACCAATGATCTAATTTAACCTCATGATCTCTTTAAAGAGTATCCCCAAATACAGTGAGTCTGTATTTATACATTCTGATGTACTGTGGGTTGGGATTTTAACATGTGAATTTGGGCAGTGGACAAAATTCAGCCCATAACAAACATTCTCCTAGACTGTCTCTATAGCAGTTAGACAACAGTGCAAAAATAACCCAATGTAAGGGAAGAAGCCATGTAAGCACTGAGTAAGGAATAAATTAATTAACGTGAGAACTGTCTCCAGCTTCTTGAACGGGGCAGGACTATGAGAAAGGAACAGAACATTCATCAGGGCTCTTGGCCACAGGCGATACAGATCAAGTCCAGCTTCCATAAAGAGATAGAAAAAATTGTGGGAGGAATGGAGCAGACTCGCAGAATACAAGGAAAAGATGAAAATCCAGACTTGTCAAACAAATTAAAAGAAGTTATTCCAAAGGGTCTGGGTGGCAGAAACCAGTGGAGAGCCTCTCAGAGTGTCTCTTACCATATGAACTTGCTTACTACTTCTGCCATTATGGTACATTCCTTCAGAGTCATATCCCCAGGACAGGAAGTTCAATAGGGCTATCTAGAGATGTGTGTCCACTCTGGCTGGGGAGTCTAGGACACTAGGAACCAAGGTTGTATTTGATAAGGGTAGGTGGTGTCCTAACAATAGATCAAAGAGCTGTTTCCAAGGAAGGCAGCATAAATGCTGAGCAGAAAAAGTCAGCACTACAAGGGCATGTATCACTCTGATGTTAAAGCTACAGGAATGGAACCTTAGCTTTGGGGATAACTGGTAATTTAAGAGATCTAGGGCTTACAAGAAGTCCTACCAATTTCAAATGGTAATATCTCTCTCTCTCTCTCTCTCTTCTGAGACAGGGTCTTGCTAGGTTGTGGGACTGATCTCTAAGTCCTGGGGGCTCAAGTGACTTTCCTACCCCAAGTAACTGGGACTATAGGTGCACACCACCACACCACACCCGGATAAATGAGATCCTCTTTCTAGTTATTCCATAATGCATCTCCCTGCCCACTCCCTGGATGGGCACATTCATACGTGAGTAAGTAGATCAATAAATAAAGAAGAAAACAAAAATATGATGAAGCTAGGATCCCAGAATTCTAATCCTCTTACTTATATGTACTCTCTTTTCTGTACTAGATTGAATTGAAGGCCTATGTGTAGTTAGTAAGAGGGCTGTTGGCATTTGGTTATCAATATTCAATGAAGGATGTGAACCCACATCATTCACCTATTGCAGAAGAAGAGAGAGTTCTGGTTTTCACTCCTGTCAATTTACCTGGGCCCTGACAAACTGAGGAACCTTCACATGCAGCTGAATGCCTGCAGGTGGTCCCTGCTTTCCCGCCATTGTCAAACCACCAGGCAGTGGTCACGTCCAGCTCTGTGTTCACAGTAGCACTTGGCATACGGTTAAATCTCAAAAACTGGAAACTAACTTTAGCAATGTGAATAGGTTTGGCATATATATATGCAAGAGGGAAGTCTGCAGCTCCATGCTTGGGGAAAGGTAGTTGGGATGAGACAGGAAGACATCAAGTCCCACATAAATCAGTGTATCAGGTGTTTATCGAGCCTCCACCTGTGTGCCCATTGCTAAGTAAGTGGTCGAGGAGAAAGTCAGGAGAATAAGCCAACAGCGACTTCCCAGGAACTTTTCCTTTCTAGAATTCAGTAACTAAAGTCTGAGCTTCAGGGCATTAGACAAATCCAGACTCTACAGGATAACTGGCCAGTAATCCTTAAGACTGTCAAGGTCGGCTGGGCTCAGTGGCTCAGCCTGTCATCCCAGCACTTTTGGGAGGCCGAGGAGAGTGAATTGCCTGAGCCCGCGGGTTCGAGACCCACCCGGGCAACTTGGCGAGACCTCGTCTCTAGAGTAAATAAAAAATTAGCCAGGTGTAGTAGCGCGTGCCTGTAGTTCCAGCTACTTGAAAGGCTGAGACATAAGGATCGCTGGAGCCCAGCAGGTGAAGGCTGCGGTGGCCAGGAGCATGTCACTGCACACCAGCCTGGGCGACAGAGTTGAGACTCCAACTCAAAAAAAAAAAAAAAAAAAGACTGTCAAGGTCATGAAGAACAAGGAAAGACCAAGAAACTGCAGACCAAAGGAAAATGAGAAGACATAATCACTCAATGCAATGTAGGACCCTGAATTGGCTGCGGAAATCCAGAAAGGGTAAAATGTGTTGGGTCTTAGCAGATGTAATCAAGTTAAGAGGTGGTCTCCCTGAGTTAGAGTGGACCATAGACTCACTACGAGAAGAGGGAAACTTGAATACAGGGACACAGACACAGAGAAGGATGTCCAGAGAGGAAGGAGATTGTGACTGGAGTGATGCGCCTATAAGCCAAGGAACACTGGGGACCACTGGCATTCATCAGAAGCTAGAAGAGGAAGTTGGGCTCGGTGGCTCAGCCTGTAATCCCGTGCCTTGGGAAGCTGAGGTGAGTAGATTGCCTGAGCCCACGGGTTCGAGACCCACCTGGGCAACTTGGCAAGACCTCATCTCTACAATAAATAAAAAAAATTAGCTGGGCGTAGTAGCATGAGTCTGTAGTTCCAGCTACTTGGAAGGCTGAGGCGGAAGGATTGCCAGAGCCCAGCAGTCGAGCCTGCGGTGGCTGGGAGCAGCCACTGCATTCCAGTCTGGGCGACAGAGTGAGACTCCAACTCAAAAAAAAAGAAGAAAGAAGCTAGAAGAGGAAACGTGGGGGAAATCCTCAGAGCCTTCAGAGAGAGATTGGCCAGCCAGACACCAGGATTTTGAAATTCCAGCCTCCAGAACTGTGAGAATAAATTTCCGTTGTTTTAAGCCACTCAGCATGTGGTGGTTTGTTAAAATGGTAAAATCCAGAAAGAGGCTGGACTTTAGTACATAATGATGCACTGATATTGGCTTCTAGGTTTGACACATCTATCACCATACTACAAGATGTTAGCAGTAGTGCACGCTGGGTGAAGGTTATACCAGAATGCTGTGTGCTGCCTTTGCAAGTTTTCTATAAACATAAAATTATTTCAAAATTTTTTTTTAAAGTGTTTTTTTGGGGGAAAAATAAGCTACTCACAGGCTGTGTTATCTTTGAACGGCCACCTCCCTAAGTGTGCATTTCTTCATGCATAAAATGGAGATAATCACAGCCCTACTCAGAGTGTGGAGTCTAAAACGCGATAATGCACATAAAGTGCTTGGCAGGTCACACCTTTTCCCATTTGGAGCCTGTCACTCAGTCTATCTGCCGGCCCTTCCAAAATCATGTCATTGCGAATCTGCCCAGTTCATGCCCTCGTTCAGGCTCTTGCTTAACACGTGAGCAAAGAAAAGGACAGAACCCTTCATGTTGCCACTGGAATCAGTGGCAGTGTCTCCACCAAACGAGGGTAATCTCTGGCTCGCTGCGAATCCATGGGCAGACCTGATGCAGACAAAAAAAAAATCTTCCTTGGGTGACCATGTAGCCAAGCGCTCCAGTGGAACCAGGCTTGGCAGATTCAAACCCTAGCTGTACCACTCACCAGCAATGTGCCAATGGGTCATTTGGTGACGGTCTCTTGGCTTTTATGAAAGAAGAACACACATGCCTTTCTCATAAAGTTGTTATGAGGATGACATTATGTTTTGGGGTTTTTTTAATTGTAGAAACAAGGTCTCACCAAGTTCCCGGACTAGTCTCGAACCCACGGGCTCAGGCAATCCATTCATCTCGGCCTCCAAAAGTGCTGGGATGACAGGCTGAGTCACTAAGCCAGGCCGACTGAAGATGCCATTATGAAATGCATGCAAAGAGCTGAGCCGTGAGTCTTCACACACGATGATCACGGACACTCACTAGTGTGTGCGGGTGTCCGTGTGCATATGAGCTCACGAGCGTTGCTATTAACTGCTGCAGTGACGGACATAGCAGAAGCACAAAAACCAACTGTTCGAGGAAACAGCCCTATGCAAATGAGGACACAGGGACCCAAGAGAGGTTGTGAGGAGCTCAAAGTCAAGGTCATGGTGCATGTGAACATAGCAGAGGCACCGGTGGGACAGAACTTATGACTCTTGAGGCAGTTTCTCCACGAGCATCTTGGGAATCATCTAACTGTTTTTATTTTGTAGATATGGAGACTGAGTTCCACGTCATCAGTGGGGCTTATCCAGGCACCGTGATCTGTTAGTGGTAAATATGATGTCCCCATGTCGTGTTCTAACCCCCGATCGACGTTTTCCCAGGCCCTTCTGGGTTCTTTATTTAATTTAATTTTTTTTATTTTTGATTTTTGAGTTGGAGTCTTACTCTGCTCCCCAGGCTGGAGTGCAGTGGCATACTCATGGCCACTGCAGCCTCGACCTGCTGGGCTCTGGCAACCTTTCTGCCTTAGCCTTTCTAGTAGCTGGAGCTACAGTCGTCTGCCACTATGCTCAGCTAATTTTTTGATTTATTGTGGAGACAAGGTCTTGCCAAGTTGCCCAGACTGGCCTCAAGTCCCTGGGCTCAGGCAGTCCTCTCGCCTCTGCCTCCCAAAGTGCTAAAATGGTAGGTGTGAGCCACTGTGCCCAGCTCTGGGTGCAGGTTCTTAATAGCATCCAATAAGACCTATGCATGGTGCATCCAATCTGCATGCAAAGGGTTCTGTTGGTATCTAGCATCTCACAACCCAGGGGCAGCTCTGAGACTTGTCAGAACTTCAGACAAAGGCAGTGAGAATGAGGAAAACAAAGCTAGGGCAGCTTTTATTAAAACACAGAACTCAGGCCGGGCTCAGTGGCTCAGTCTGTAATCCCAGCACTTTGGGAGGCCGAGGCGAGTGGATTGCCTGAGTCCGCGGGTCGGAGACCCACCCAGGTAACTTGGCGAGACCTCGTCTCTACAATAAATCAAAAATTAGCCAGGTGTGGTAGCATGTGCCTGTAGCTCTGGCTACTTGGAAGGCTGAAGCGGAAGGATTGCAGGAGCCCAGCAGTGGAGGCTGCGGTGGCCAGGAGTGTGCCACTGCACTCCAGTCTGGGTGACAGAGTGAGATTCCAACTCAAAAAAACAAACAAACAACCACAGAGCTCTGCTGAAAGACCTGTGGCTGTACTTTAACGTTAATACTGAAAAAACCACTGTAATCCCAGAGGTTTTGGCAGTTTGCATCACAGTTAAGCAGTACTTTGGACACTCAGAGAAGCACCAAGAATATTCCAGCCTCACTCTGCCTCATTCAGTACCGGGGAAATAGGCGTAAATCACTTTTTTCTGTACTGCAGTTAATATTGGAAATGAAGGTACCAGAGAGTTGCAGAAAACTTTCTGGTTTTCAAAAAGACATTCTGACTAAGCCATCGTCTTGCTGGATCCTCACAACAGCCCTTAAGGTTATTCTTGTTATTATTCTATGACAGAGCAGAAGACAGGTCTAGTGAGACAGAGTGCTGGTGTTTTTATCAACAAATATATATTATCCACAGTGATAATAAGGAAAGTAGTAGTTAATATTTGCTGAACATGTTCACTGTGTGAAGCAATTTACATGTATCTGTCACTTAATTCCCACTCTCCTCTGTGAGGCGGTGATACATTTATCTGGTTTTAATCTGAGACAGAGAGGTTAAGAAGCAACTTGCCTGAGATCACAGGGCTAGGAACGGAGGAATCAAGATGCAATCCCAGGCAATCTGCCCTCAGAGCCCACATTCTTCCTGTCACTGCACCAAGCCTGGCCCCTTGCTAAACAATAAGCTGTTAAGCTGAATAAGACGCAGAGATGACCCTTATCCTTAAGAAACTCACAGGCTAGTTTGGGAAAACTGACATGGAAATTAGATCACCATAATTTAGGGAGATACAAAGATGCTCTTTCAGATCAATGACATCAGAGTGATTAGAGTCAATATGGTAGGGCTTGTATTGAACCCAGGCATCCTGGCTGCACAATCAATATTCTTTCCTTCTTTCAGTAAACAACGAATACATATGTGAATACTAAAAGCTAGGGATTAAAAATCATAATTCAAAAAGGCACTCTGCTTCTCCTAAGGCAACAATACTTGTAGCTCTGAGAAAACATTTTCCAAACCGCATCAAGCTCGTTGCAGCCTTACTTTCGACACAAACATGTGAAGAGCTCATTGATCACAAACGGAAGAGAGAGCTATTCAGCTCTTCATTCCTCTACACCAACCATCTCCCACCCCCACCCCCGCCATAAAGAAGCAAGGAACATTCCATCACACCCGCTTAACAGTGGTGGCCTGATTTAATAGGACCTCAAGTTAAATCACTTTCACTAATGCAAACTTAATGAGCGTCCCTTTAATCCCCATGGTGGTTTTCTTCTCAGAAGGCTGGTCTGGGCTCAGCCAGGAGAATTGCGCTCTGGGAGGGTCTCCAGGCCTAAGTCTCATGGGGAATTCCAAGAATGTAGCAAGTACATTCTTGAGATGCAAGTAGGATTTTTGAGCCAATCCTCACAAAACCGTCTTTGAAAGACACGACTCTGATTTCTATACCTACTCCCTTTGGGGGGCAAAAATACCCCCAATAAAAATATTTGGGGACCAAGGCAGATGAGCTTTCAATTAGAAAAGGCAAAAGATAGAATTTTATTCCAAAAATAACTCTTAAAATTCAGTTCTAAATTTCACTCCCGAGTATAGAGTATGTGAGGTGAAACTATAAAATATGCCTGCTTCAACGTGATTTCCAAATATAGTGATAGCTCTTTCATTTTCTCCAGATAACCACAAGAATATCCACCTAGCCTATTAGCAGGAAGACAAAGACGATGGCTTTCCCAAGTATCGCTGTAGAAGTATATTGGCATGTCCATTCCATCTAAATGGATGGGGGGGTTGGATTGTTTCTAAATATCAAGAGGAGAAAAAACTGATGTTTGATCTGTCAACTGTCATTTCTTCTCGCTGCCACATTGTGCCGTCATCAGACAGGCCCTGAATAACTTGATATTTGATGCATGTCCACTGCAACTAAGATGACCTTGATGGCTGAGGTCATTGATCAGAGTCCTGAGAATCTCCGTGTTGGACGCCAAGCTTAGCTACTTGGCTCCAAAGCTTATCCAGTGTCCCTGGGCATAGCTTCAGTCACTACTCTGCGAAAACCATCTCACCCCTTCCCCCTTCTCTTTCCCTCGCCACTTAGAGTCCTTCCCTGAGCCTGGATCACCCACCTAAGCTACTCTTTTGGGTGTCTTTTTAAATTCCTCCCTCACTAAACTTCAGTTAGACCATGCTGGTTCCTCCTGGCCCATCTTAGTAGCTTCTTTTGGTCCTAGAGCCTTTAAGGCCAACAAGTTTTCTTTTTTCTCCTTGGAGGTCAACTCTGCATGCCAGGCGTCTTTGATTGACACCTTGACCAAGATTCCACCCTTCTCAATCACTGCTACTTCCCATGGATTCTTGTTCATTCTATATCCAGGCAACTGAAGGAAACATTCAATGACTCTTCCCTGAACAGAGATCTTCAGGACTTTTCTCACTCCTTCGACTTCAAAAAGAGCCTGGCATCATTTTCAGAAGCATCAATAGGGTCCTGATAGCAGAAAATGCATTCAGAAAGCGGCAGTTGGTGAAGGGTGCAGATGGGATAGGAGCTATTTCCTTTTCATCATGACACAGCGCCACATTTTATCCTCTGAGTAGCTAGAGCAGCAGGGAATCACCCCTGGACCCACTGGTCAGGGCGGGCAGGAAAAGCAGCCAGAGAAGAGTGATAGATGCCTTTCTCTCCTCTGGCCTGGACGTCAAGCAGTTAGGAGCAAGTCTACCTGTGCTCACCAGCTGACCAACTGAGGGTGACCCTGGGAAGCAGGTGAGGAAGGACAAGAAGGACTGGCGTTCCACCCCAGAATAACTCATAGACAGATGTGGCCAGTGGCCCTCGAACGCGAACTCTTGAGATTGCAGGGCACGTAAGGCTACCGCTGTGTCCTCAGAGGGCAAATGCATTCAAGAAAACTGCCCTGTTCTGCTCAAATGCTTGGGCCACACCTGTGTTTGTTCCAGAGGCCCAAGCAGCGGCCCTTACCCACTCATCTTTTTCCAGGGACCTCTGGTCAAACAAATCCATTAAAACCATCAAGTGCTGGAGGAACACAAACACAGGCAGCAGGAGAGAGCCTGGAGGTGCCAAGCGCTGCCTTCAGCTGCTTAGGGTTTCCAGGCACGTTCCAAAAATATGACCCTCACTGCCATGGCAAACCTGCCTCGATAAAACACAGTGTACAATATCTAATGTTGACATAGAACAGATGGGACTTTTTTTTTTTTCAAATCTGTTCTTGATAGCAAAGAAATAGGCATGATGGGTTGGGGGGGTTGGGTTTTTTGCTTTTGTTTTTTCTCATCACGCGCATACCTAGCACTAATTTCAGTGCTCTCTGTTTCTGTCATCGATTCCTTTCATAACTAGGAGTCTCTGTTTGACTGGGCCTTGATTTTTCCAATCAGCCACATAGGATGAAGGTTCCCGGCCCCATGTCCTTTTCATCTGGCTCAACAAAGCAGCTGTGGGGGCCATGCACCAAGAATGTCCTCAGGCTTCAAGGCAAGGAGACAATGGCTTGTCAACAATGATGCACAGAGTGATAGCTGAGCAGACAGTGGGGGTGCGGGCACTTCTTCCTCACCTACCCCACGTACTGCTAGAGTCTCAGCGCAAACAGTGGGCCTGCCATGCAACCTGGGCCTCAAGACAAGTCCCTACTGATTGCAGCCCATAGAAGGACCCTTTCTAGACAGCCTTCCAGCACCGACCCTGGTCAAAAAACATCCTTTCCCAGTCCTCCCATGACTCCTTAGAGCATTGTCTGTGCACAGGATGTTCTTGGGAGGAGGGATGTCACCTACACATGATTCTATTCCCATGACAACAGTTGTTATAGGGGCAGATGGCAACAGGCACTGAAAGAGGGATAGGCCTCCCTACATTAACCCCAGATTGTCTGACTAAATGATGGTGGGCATGGTAGGGCAGCTATGCAAGCCAAACTTCCCATTTCATTCACTCTTGCACTTGATTTCCTACTGCCCTTTAAGACGTCTAGGAAGAATTTAAAAGGGGAGAGAGACGGAAAACAAGGACCCATAGGCTTAGGATGCTGGGAGTTCTGTTCTCTGTTGAGAGTGGGTTTTCTGCCAGCATGCGGACATCAAGATAGCCAAGACCTGACTCAAATTCCACTCCTACCACTTATCAGGATGGTAGCTGGCAAGTCACCATATGTCCCAGCCTCAGTTTCTTCATCTGTAACTGGAGATAAAGGTTCCTCACAAGCTGTGAAAATCAAACAAGAAAATTCTATGCAAAAGTGCTTTGTAAATGGGATTTTTACAAATACAAAGAGGTAATTTTATTATCAATGTAAAGAACCACATACACCTCTCTCAGCATCTGCTCAGGTTTTAAGACATCTTAACTACAAACTCCTTGTAACAAAACAGAATAATCGGGGATGATATACCTATTTTTTTGTTGTTGTTTTTTTGTTTTTTTTTTTTTGAGTTGGAGTCTCACTCTGTCACCCAGACTGGAGTGCAGTGGCCGCTCCCGGACACCGCAGCCTCGACCTGCGGGACTCCGGCGATCCTTCCGCCTCAGCCTTCCGAGTAGCCGGAATTACAGACATGCGCTACCACGCCCGGCTGATTTTTTGATTTATTGTAGAGATGAGGTCTCGCTGCCCAGGCGGGTCTCGAACCCGTGGGCTCAGGCAATCCACTCACCTCAGCCTCCCAAAGGCGTGGGATTACAGGCTGAGCCACCGAGCCCGGCGATATACCTATTTTTTAAATTGCTGCATAATAAATGACCACAGCTATGCACGGAGGCGCACTCCTGTAATCCCAGCACTTTGGGAGCAGGAAAGAGAATTGCCTGAGCCCGGGGGTTCGAGATGAACCTGGGCAACTTGGCAAGACCTCGTCTCAACAATAAATCAACAAAATTAGCTGGGCATGGTGATCCACGCCTGTAGTTCCAGCTAATCAGAAGACTGAAGAAGAAGGATACCCAGAGCCCAGAAGGTGGAGACTTGCAGTGGCTGTGAGCATGCCATCACACTCCAGCCTGGGCGAGAGTGAGACTCCGACTCAAAAATAAATAAATAAAGTAATGACCATGAATTTTGCAGCTAAAAAAAACCTCTCATTTATAATCTCCCACTCTGAAGTTCAGAAATCCAGACAGGTTCAACTGGTAGTTCTCTTCTTAGTGATTCATAAGGCTGATGTCAACGGGGCTGAGTTCTTCTCTTGGTGATGTTAAGGAAGAATCTATTTTGAAGTTTCTTTAGGCTGTGGCCAAAAAGTAATTCCTTGTGCTACAGGACTCAGGTCCCTGCTTTTTTGCTGGCTGACATCTGTGTACCTCTCTCAGAATCCAGACGCTGCTTTTACGGCGTTGCACCTCAATTCCCTCCATTTCAGCAACAGAAAACCTCACTTACAGCAAAGCCTCCCCTCCGACCTCCCCTTCCACTTCCAGATAGAGCTACCTTCTGCTTTGAAAGCGATTCGATTTAAGTTCACCACAATGATTGCTATTTTGACTCATCCAAAGTCAACTGCTTAGTGATCTTCACTACATCTGCAACATCCCTTTGACCATGAAACAACACAATCACAAGGATGACAGAGCATCTTATTCACAGTCCCGGAGATTAGGACTGGGCATCTGACAGAGAGGGTATCTTACAATGATGATAAATTCACTCATGTGATAAACTCATTAAACGACTTTAAATATGTATGCTGTGCCTATTTGGTGTAAATTCCTCCTCTCCTTAAAACTGGGGAATCGGCCGGCCTCGGTGGCTCAGACTGTAATTCCAGCACTTTGGGAGGCCAAGGTGAGTGGATTGCCTGAGCCTGTGGGTTCGAGACCCGCCTGGGCAACTTGACAAGACCTCATCTCTACAATAAATCAAAACTTAGCCAGGTGTGGTAGCGCGTGCCTGTGGTTCCAGCTACTCGGAAGGCTGAGGCGGAATGATCGCCGGAGCCCAGCAGGTGGAGGCTGCGGTGACCGGGAGCAGCCACCGCGCTCCAGTCTGGGTGACAGAGTGAGACTCCAACTCAAAAAAAAAAAACTGGGGAATCACATCCATACATTCCCAGAATACAGCACAACTGCTAGTGAACTGTGGGTTAATGTGGGTGTGTTGGGGTTTGCTGCATAGGGACAGGACAGGAGACTTCTTTGGGGATATCTGCTTTGAAGTCTCAGCTTTCATAAAGAAAACACTTTGAAAGTAGTTTGTCTTTGTTAAGAGTTATATCACAAATACCGTTAATCAGTGAACTGATGTATCAAATGAAAATGGAGGGAAGAAATTCTCACTTAGGCTCAGCTAAGGATATTCTCAGACATCTGCATACCAAGCTTAGTTTTTTTGGGAAAAAGATGCTTGGGAAAGCATCTTTTTAAATTTATTGTAGAGATGAGGTCTCTCCAAGTTGTCCAGGCTTGTCTTGAACCTGCGGGCTCAGGCAATCCTCTCATCTCAGCCTCCCAAAATGCTGGGATTATAGGCATGAACCACCATGCCCAGCCCATGATTAAAAGCAAACAGTAAGACTTTGGTTTTGATTTTGCCATTTAGGCATTTTTTAAAACTGTCCTAGGGGATTTGTTCCACTATGATCTACTCACACAGGATGGTGCTGTTCTCACCCAGCACAGAGGGGCCGGTGCTTCCAGACTAGAGGGAGATTTGCATAGATCAAAGGGTAATTCTGCCCCGAGGCCCCAGAGGGCACCTGAGAAAGGGCCAACTCCAAGAACCTTCTCTTTGAAAGAGTTTAAGAGCCTAACCGGGCTGCTAAGGAATTTGTCTGCACAGCACATAACAGGCTAGACTCTAGCTCAGCAAAAAGTGAAAGGCTCCCACCAAGCACAGAATTTTCCAGCACCCATTCATGAAAATGACAAAGCCCCTTCCTTCACTGTTCTGAAACTTCCTCCTTGAAAACTGGATGGGCTGGCAGCGGTGGTGGCTCATGCCTATAATCCCAGCACTTTGGGAGGCCGAGGTGAGAGGATTGCCTGAGCCTGCGGGTTCGAGACCCGCCTGGGCAACTTGGTGAGACTTCATCTCTACAATAAAGTAAAAAACTTAGCTGGGCATGGTGACACGTGCCTGTAGTTCCAGCTACCTGGAAGGCTGAGGCGGAAGGATGGCCTGAGCCCAGCAGGTTGAGGCTATGGTGGCCAGGAGCATGCCACTGCCCTACAGCCTGGGTGACAGAGTGAGACTCCAACTCAAAAAAACAAAAACAAAAACAGAAAAACCTGAAAACCAATGGACAGACATTGGATTGAAGCCAGACAGCATAATACAGAGGATGACAGCAGGCAGCTGTGCAGGGGGCACAGATCACCTTGCTCGGGACAAATCCGTGTTCCTTCCTGAGGCATCAGTGGCTGGTTACTATTTAAACACAAAAACTTGCCCATGTATTGGCTGCACCTTCATCAGAGGCCTCTCCAGAGGATGCTTTTATGATTTTTCTGTTTTCCAAGTGGCACAAAGCAATTTTCCATGAAACATATCTTGGCATATTCTGCTTACTAAACCAAACCCATTTCCATAATGGGTCATTTCACACACACACACACACACACACACACACACACACACACACACACACACACACACACATACACACACACTAGCTAAATATATGTATAAACACATATGCTGCTAGAGATTGGACACATTTGGAAAATGCAAAACACCTGGACTGTGATGGAAGTAGAGGATAGGAGCCAGGAACATATGAGTCCAAGTTAAAGAAAAAACAAAATATAACAATCTATATTATTTATGATAGCACTTGCCTCACTGGTCTAAACACTGTCTTTGTATTAATTCACCTAACCCTCACAGAAACCCTATGGTGTAATTGTCCTGTTAATAATGTCTCCCACGGACAGACCGGGAATGGTGATGCAGAGAGGTTGGGGACTTTGCCCAAGGTCAAACAGCAGAGCTGGGTGCTGAACCAAGGGAGACTTGCTCCAGAGTCTGCATGCTTAATCATTAGACTCTACAGCTGCTGACATGCTCAGTGGTGGGCTTTCTAAACTCCATTACCATTTCATCTTAGGACAACTAGATTCTGCCTCTTGCTTGCTACAGGGCAGGTACCTCACCCCGTTTCGAAAATCTTCAACTTCCACATTCACATAACAGAGAGAAAATAGTGCCAAGCCCCTTGGGATGATCGCAGCAAGAATGATTCGCTCCTTCATTCCAAAGCTGTTCTTTGAGCCCCTACTATGTGCCAGGCACTGTCCCAAACAGCTAACAGAAGAGGCAGAAACCTCCTCCTTGGAGTGCATGCATTCTGGAGTAGGGAACAGACACTAATCAGAATTGTAGCAAAGCTATTGTAGTGAATCAAAAGCTAACATAAACGATCTAAAGAAACACAAAGTACAGAAAAAGATGAGTACGCAGGGTGGGAGAGAGATCAGGAAAGTCCTCCGTGAGAACATGATGTTTGGGCAACACTTCAAGGTTCAGGGCTTTCACATATTTAATTTGTAATATAGGTGAAGTAACACACAAAAGTCACTTAGCTCAGTGCCTGGCACAATCTGGATTTCAACAGATATGGAGTTGCTTTCCCAGTGAGGCAAAATAAATATTTTCCACATTTTTTTTTGCAAAGAAATATAAGTTTGTTTAAAAGTAAATTAGAGAGAGAAAGAGAAGGGAAAGAAAGGATTCACCTCCCCAAGGTGGGGGAGGGGCCAAAGCCAGGAAGCATGGCGACAGCCACGGCTCAAAGAGCACATGGCCACACCAGACTCTAGCAAGGCAATGGCCGGTATTTTCTAAATTTTTATTGAAAAAAATTATAGTAGCTGTTCTTTCTAGCGGCGGATGCATGAAATCTCTCTGGAAGAGACTTTGCTTCTGAGGGAAAGAGCCCCTAGAAAAAATCCTTTTCAGTTGGGCGCATGTTAAAAGTCAACAGGCACTCCTCACACTCACACTTTTTGGGGAAAAATTAAGTTAAGAGTATGCATTTTTTTATGTGGCTGTTTTGGAGGGGTTTTTTTGTTGCTTTTTGTGTTTATTCATGTATGGTTTGTATGCTTGCTGTTTCTTTTTTTTTTTTTTGAGTTGAAGTCTCACTCTGTCCCCCAGACTAGAGTGCAGTGGCCGCTCCCTGCCACCGCAGCCTCCACCCGCTGGGCTCTGGTGATCCTTCCGCCTCAGCCTTCCCAGTAGCTGGAACTACAGGTAAGCGCTACCACGCCCAGCTAATTTTTTGATTTATTGTAGAGATGAGACACCTGTGTATATATAATCTGTATATATACACAGATTAGTGTTTAATTGGACAACCAGGGAACAGGAAGCTTGGGAGAGGGATATATCATTAGAATAACTTTGTGTCCCTTAGTCAAGTTGGCTGCAGGGAAGCACTGTGGCTTAGCATGACTTTGTTGGAATCAGCAGGGAGGCTTGGGAACACCAGCACTAGTGATCTTCAATACACAGCAGCTGTGAAAAGATTTTGCAGGTGTGTTGAAGATCACTAGTCAGTTGTCCTTAAAATAGAAGGATTATCCTGGATTAGCTGCGTGGGCCCAACCTGATCAAATAAGCACTTAAAAGAAGAAGGAGGAGGAAGAGCCAGTCAGAGAGATTCAAAACATAAGAGGAACCCCATCCACTATGGCTGAGAAAGTTCATGGCAAATATAATCAGGCTCTGGGAACCAAAGACCAGCCCTGGCTGGCAGCCAGCTGGGAAACAGTGACCTCAATCCTGCAGCCGAGAAGAACTCAACTTAGCTGTCAACCTGAATGCCCTTGGAAGTGGATCCATCTCCATAGCCTTCAGGAAAGAAGGAACACAACCTTGCCAAGACCTCGATTTTGGCCTCGGGAAACTTGGAGGCGGGAAACCAGCTGAGCCAATGAACACAGACCTCTGCCACACAGAACGGTGAGATGAAAATTGTTTATTTTAAATACCTAAGTGCGTGGCCATTTTTTATGGTAGCAGTAGGAAATTAACACACGGACCCCCAGACATATTTTAGGGAAAGTTGGTGTGTATGTGTGCGTGTGTGTGCGTGTGCGTGTGTGTGTGTGTGTGTGTGTGTGTGTGTGTAGTATAAAGGCTCTGTCACCAAGTGCCACACTAGCGTTCTAGGCAGAGGCAATCCATATGAAATGGAATGAGAGTGGTCCTTGTCGGCTTCCTCCTCAACCTGTATCTTAAGTACCACTCCTGGGTAGCGAGGTCACAAGGCAGCTGATATGGTAAAGACCGGACCGCTCCACTGGACTGATCAGGTGTAAGATTAACCCTTGTATCAATCCGTGTTTGCATTGCTATAAAGGAATAATTTGCGATGAAAAAAGGCTCATTTGGCACACAGTTCTTCATGGCACCAGCATCTGCTTCTGGTGAGGCCTCAGGAAGCTAGCAGTCATGCTGGAAGGTGAAGAGGGAGCATGCATGTCACACGAAGAGGGTGGGAGGAAGAGAGAGAGAAGGAGGTGCCAGCCGTGCTCAAACAACCAGCTCTTGCGTTAACCAACAGAGCAAGAACTCACTCATGCCACAAGTATGCCATCAAGCAGTTCACAAGGAATCCGCCCTCATGACACAAACACCTCCCACCAGGTCCCGCCTCCAAGATGGGAGATCACGTTTCAACATGGGATTTGGAGGGGACAGACATCCAAAGCATATCAGCCCTGTTCTCTCCATCCCATCCGGGTGCCTCAGCCTTCCTCCTTGCCCACAAGTCTGACTCACCTCAGGGAACGTCCCAGGGAGTCGCCTTTTTCTGTTGTTTCACTGCCTGTTGCTATGTCTTTGGTTTTTTGTGTGCTTGTTTGTTTGAGTCGGGTTTCTGTCACCCAGACTGGGGTGCAGTGACACAGTCACAGCTCACAGCAGCCTGGACCTTTTGGGCTGAAGGGATCTACCCTCTTAAGCCTTCTAAGTAGCTGGGACTACAAGTTCACAGTACCACACCAGGCTAATTTTTTTTTTTTTTTTGAGTTGGAGTCTCACTCTGTCACCCAGACTCCCGGGCCACCACAGCCTCGACCAGCTGGGCTCCGGCGATCCTTTCACCTCAGCCTTCCAAGTAGCTGGAACTACAGGCGCGCACTGCCATGCCTGGCTGATTTTTGATTTACTGTAGAGATGAGATCTCGCCAAGTTGCCCAGGCGGGTCTCGAACCCGCAGGCTCTGGCAATTCACTCACCTCAGCCTCCCAAAGTGTGAGATTACAGGCTGAGCCACCGAGCCCGGCTCATGCTAATTTTTAAAATTTTTTATTGTACAGATACAGTCTTGCTATATGGCCCAGGCTGTAATTTTTTAATTGTGGTAAAATATACATAACATAAAATTTATTATCTTAACCATTTTACGTGTGCAGTTTGGTGGCATTAAATACATTCACATTGGGTTGTGCAGCCATTACCCCCATCCATCTCCAGAATTTATCATCATCCCAAACTGAAACTGTACTCAATAATTAATAACTCCTTCTGAAATAAAAAACCAATCCTTGGCATGGAAAAACCATTGGGATGCTTGGACATATCAGAGAGAATGCTTTCATAGGTATTATCATACTTGCTTAAAACCAACTTAGAAAAGTTAAGTTTTGACCCCAGGATACCATGTCTGGTGGATGATGGAGACTGTGTTTTAATGCAGATCTCTCTGGTGAACTCCAAGATCAGTGATCTTTCCTTCTTTCCTTTTTTTTTTTTTTTGAGTTGGTGTCTCACTCCATCGCCCAGGCTGGAGTGCAGTGGCATGCTTACGGCCACCCCACCATTGACCTGCTGGGCTCAGGTGATCCTTCCGCTTCAGTCTTCCAAGTAGCCGAACTACAGGTACGCTCCACCACACCTGGTTAATTTTTTGATTTGTTGTAGAGACAAGGTCTCACCAAGTTGCCCAGGCTGGTCTCAAACCCGTGAGCTCAGGCAATCCCCTCACCTTGGCCTCCCAAAGTGCTGGGATTACAGGCTTGAGCCGTCATACCCGGCCTGATCAGTGATCTTTCTAACATGGATGTGTGGTAAGTGGTCATAATGTTGATATCTTATGTAAATGCTCAATAAGTGATCATTTTCTTGATAACTGAAATGTTTTCATTTTGTAGATACCTACTTAAGGCCAGGATTAAATTCTTGCTATGGAATGAATGGTGTTGCTCCAAAACTTTTATGTTGTGTCCCTAATTCCTTGAGTGACTGTATCTGGATGTAAGGAGTTTAGGAGGTAACTATGGTTAAACAAGGTCATACAGGTAGTCCCTAATGTAGTAGAACTGTGGCCTAGAAGAAAATATCTCCCTCCCTTCCCCATCACCATATGAAAACATGGCAAGAAAGTAGCCATCTGCAAACCAAGAGAACTGACACAAGGAATCAAATCAGCTGACACCTTCATCTTGGACTTCTCAGCTGCCAGAATTCTGAGATTTATATTGTTTAAGCCTACCAAAAAAAGTGATCATTTTTAGGCTGGCTGCAACTGAGGAATTCTCTTTTCCTTAGGTTTTATAAGGTGGTTGGCTTTGGTATGAACAATCAAACAAAAAGTTGACAGAGATAACAGTTCAACTTTCGGGTATCAGATGGATAGAAAAGCTCTATCTCAAGACCCCACTTCAATGTGGAAAATTTCTCTCTACAAGAGCTGGTGTCAAGGCAATCCCTAGAAAAGAAGACCAAGAGATGCCAGCTCAGGAGAGAGAACCTGATGAGATATTTTAGCAAGACCTCTGTTTGTACCATTGGAATCCAAACTACTGCAATTAGAAGCTGGATGATTGTGGACAAGTTACTATTACTGACACCTCATCTACAAAACAAGGATAATAGTACGACCTACTTCATAGGGTGATTGGGATGTTTAGACATCTCCACTTGAATGTTCAAATAAATACCTCAAAATAAACATCTCCAAATAGATCCAAATTAAGCATGATGAGTCTGATTTCCTTCCCGAAATGACTTCTGCTCAACTTTCTCCATGCCAATAAATGGCAATTCCATCCTTCAAGTGGCTCAGTCTACAAACAAGCAAGCAGAAAAGTATAATTGTTTCTTGTTTCCAAACCCATATGCATTCAGCAAACCCTCATCTCAACCTTGACAACATGCCCAGAATCCAACCACGTCTTGCCTTGAATTGTGGGAAGCCTTGATTGAGACACCACGATCTCTCACTGGATTATTGCAGTGACTTCCTAATGGTCTCCTTGTTTCCCCCTTGGACCTCTCATGGCCAATTCTCAGCACAATGTGGCCAATGGGATGCTTTGAAAACCAAGGAGCTCATGACAGTCCTTTGCCCAATACCCTGCGATGGCTCCCTATTCGCTCAGAGTAAACTCAAATCCTTACAATGATCTGCAAACCCTACACAATATTCCTCCCAACCATCCTTCTAATCCTGTGTCCTTTCCTGTACTCTCTTCAGGTCACAATGGTCTCCTTGCTGTCCCTTGGGGAAAAAATGTTCTTGGCTGGGGCCTGTCTTTGTGCTGTTTCTTGGAAGTTACTTTCCCCCAGGTATGCACTGGCCTGCTTCTTCCTTTATGGCTTTTCTCCGAAGCACCCTCTTAGGCCAGGACTTCCCTAAACACTATTTAAATTTCTAATCCCAACCCTCTTTGAACCACACACACACACCTTCTATCTTTCCCCGGTTGTTTTTTCTTCAGCGTATAAAACCTTCATCATCTCATAATATAATTGATAAACATTACTTTTTAAATGATCTGTTTCTCCCGACTAAAATATAAGTTCCATGACGGCATACATTTTGTCTGTTGTGTTCACTGTTGCATCTCTGTCACCCAGACAAGGTTTCCCAAATTGGGTGCTATTGACATTGTGGAAAGGATAAATTCCTTGTCATGAGAGACTGTCCTGTGTGTTATAGGATGTTTAGCAGAAACCCTGGCCTCAACCCACCAGATGCTAATAACACCTGTCCAGTTATGACTTGCAAAATGTGTTCACATATTGCCAAATGTCTACTAGAAAGCAAAATCTCTCTCTGTTGAGTATTACTAGTCAATAACAATGCCTAACACCGAGGAAATGCTCGGTAAGTATTTATTGAATGAATAAATGAAAATTAAATGTATCAATATGTCTAAAGCATATAAAACAGTGGTTGGTACATAGTAAGTACGCAGGAATTGTTAATTATGTTAATTTTATGTTAATGAATGTGTTATTTTTGTTATTGTGGCCGTGCTGTTGACTCCATCTAGAATAAACCATGGAGACAATCAAACGATTTCGTGGAGGCTTAGGATTTGATGCAAATTTCATTTTTGAAAAATATATTTGAATTATTTTAAAAGCTGCAGTATAAAAATTCATACTTAGAAGTGTTAACACATTGGATTCCACCACTTCATTAACTTGTGTTACCACATTAACTTATTTTTGTGCAGACCTCAGAATACATCTTCTGCCATCTCTGGGCATACATTTTAACTTCTTATAAATGTGGTGCTGATTATGAGGCTGTAGTTTGGCACTGGCATTTATTTTTATTCCCATCTATTCCTGTTGGCTCATGTAAAACCGTTCAAGCAAATATTCTGTGGTACAGTTGTATCAAACATACATTGATTTAATCTGCCCAAATTCAACTACACAAGCGTGCCCAAAAAAATAAAGAAAGAAAAGCATAATTTTCATTCAACATGAGCCCCTAAATGCAAGCCAATTACTTCATCTGGTGCTCAACTAAAGCAACGGCAATCTGTTCTACCCTGGAGGAACAATTGGCTATATTAGACTTAGTGAAAAAAATGGGATACATAAAAACCAACATACCATATTTTATGAGAGATTTGTAATATTTTTTCCACGGACAATTTTGACCATATATGTCTCTAGTCTGTTCTTATCTATAATCTCAAAATCCAAAAGGTTTTTGAAGAATCGCACTTGAAGACCTAATTTGGCAGCAAGTGTTGTGAGATTATTTATGGTCATTGTTTTCCACAAAACTGAAATGCGGGGCCATTGCCTTGCTAGACTCTGGTGTGGCCATGTGCTCTTTGAGCTATGGCCGTCGCCATGCTTGCTGGCTTTGGCACACCCTCCTCTCCCATCTTGGGGAGATGAATCTCCTCTTTCTCTCTCTCTCTCTAATTTACTTTATAAATAAACTATATTTTCTAATCTAAAAAAAATAATTTGAAATGCTGCCCCAGATCCTGCTGAAGGTGCTAACTAAAAGAGAGCACATACGCCTTATAAAAACTATAAAAGATGAGATTCTGAGTCTTAAAACACATCTATTGGCATGGCGTCTCACGCCTATAATCCCAGCACTTTGGGAGACTGAGGTGAGAGGATTGCCTGAGCCCACGGGCTCGAGACCAGCCTGGGCAACTTGGCGAGACCTCGTCTCTACAATAAATTTTTAAAAAATTAGCCGGGCATGGTGGTGCGTGTCTGTAGTTCCAGCTACTTGGAGGGCTGAGGCGGAAGGATCACTTGAGCCTGGCAGGTCAAGGCTGCAGTAGCTGTGAGCATGCCACTGCCCTCCAGCCTGGGTGACAGAGTGAGACTCTGACTCCAAAAAAACCACACAGTTTCAGAAGAGGAAGTATAACCGGTTTTCAACTCACTTGCTCATTTGCTGTTTTTTGACTCTGACACCTGAGTAAGATGTTACCTAAGGGTGTAGCAATACGACTGTTCAGCACACCACTCAAAAAATACTCCCTGCCTGTATCCCTTGTATCAAAAGAGCAACAGTGAATGGAAAATATATATAGCATGTGGTGACATACGCAGAGAGTTTTAGGGCTTAATATAAGTTTGAGGTACTTATTATCCGATTTTTAAATTCATAATATTAAATGAGATTAGTTGTGATGCAATTCACATAAACCACTCACTACAAGGACTGAATGTGCTAGACACGAAGTCTTACTTATTATAATAATAATTATAAACATCATCATCATAGCTTGTGGTTAATCTTTGAAACAACATCTCTCACTAGTCTTTCTTCACCCTTCAGCAACAGTTTATCTAAAGTTCATCCCGGGATTTCAAGGCAAACTGTTAAAAGCAGTACATGCCTTCTTGGGTATTATCTTACTTGCTTATTAAGGACTTTATCAATAAAATTGATAAACCTCTAACTAGACCAATCAAGTAAAATAATAATAAGAGACAAAAATGACCAATATCAGAATTGAAAGATGAAACATTATTACAGTACCAATAGAAATGAAATGATAAGAAAATATTTTAAGCAACTATTATCAGTTAATTTGATCATAAACAAATTTTTTGAATAGTCTAAAATCTATTATAAAAGGTGAATTCTAAGTTATAGCCTTACCAATGACCCAGGTAGATTTATCTGTGAATTCTATTAGATGTTTTAGAGATAATAACATCAATGCTGAACAATTTTCTAAATAATAGAAAAAGAGAAAACACTTCTCAAGTCATTTTCTAAGGGCAGCATTGTCATGATACCAAAACCAAACAAAGACATTACAGAAGGACTACAGGCCAGTATCCCTCAGGAACCTAGACAGAAAAAATAAATTGGCATATAAATTTCAGTAACAGATGAAAATTATAATAGCATCGAGGCTAAATGAAGTTGATCCCAAAAACGCAAAACTGGTTAAACATCCAAAAATCAATTAATACCAAACTTATTACAGCAAGATATAAAAAGATTTATATATATCATGACCAAATGAGATTTATTCCAAGTATTCAAGGTTGGTTTAATGTCCAAATATCAATTAATGTATTACATCATGCCAATAAAAACAGAAGGCATATGATCATGTTAATAGACATAGCATTTGACAGAGTCCAACATTCTTTCATAGTAAAAACACCAAACAAACTAGGAATAGAAGAAAAATTACTTAATTTATAGAATTAATCTATGAAGGGAATCTATGAAAAATTCACAATTAACATCATATTTAATAATGAAATACTGAATATCCTCTCCCTAAGATCAGGAAAAAAGTAATAATATCTACTCTTGTAACTTCTATTCAACAATGTACTGGAAGTTCTAGCCAGGACATACTCAAGAAAAAATAGAAGGCAACCAGATTGGAAAGAAATAAAACTATCTCTATTTACAGATGACATAATCTTTTTTTTTTTCAGTTGGAGTCTCACTCTGTCACTCAAACTGGAGTGCAGTGGCTGCTCCCGGCCACCTCAGCCTCGCCTGCTGGGCTCCGGCGATCCTTCCGCCTCAGCCTTCCAGGCAGCTGGAACTACAGGTGCGCGCTACCATGCCCGGCTAATTTTTTGATTTATTGTAGAGATGAGGTCTCGCCAAGTTGTCCAGGCAGGTCTCGAACCCGCGGGCTCAGGCAACCCACTCACCTCAGCCTCCCAAAGGCACAGGATTACAGGCTGAGCCACTGAGCCTGGCTGACATAATCTTATATAAGGAAAATAATGAGAAGTCCACTAAACCTATTAGAACTAATTAATGAGTTCATCAAGGACACAAGATCAATAAATAAAAGTTAATTATATTACTATATACTTGCAGTGAATTATCCAAAATTATCTTAAGAAAGCAACTCCATTTGCAATAATATTAAAATGAATAAAATAGTTAGACATGCATTTAAAAGAAGCGTAAAACATATACTTTAAAAACTAAAATTAAGAATACTGAAAGAAAGATCTAAATCAATGGCAAAATATATCCCATGTTCATGGATCAGAAGACTTAATACTGCTAAGATAATGACACTACCTGAATTAATCTATAGGTTCAGCACGATCCCTATCAGAATTCTAGCTGACTTCTTTATAGAAACGAATAAGCTCATTCTAAAATTCATATAGAATCATAATGGACCTAGATTAACCAAAGTAATCTTGAAAAAAGAACAAAGTGGTAAGACACACTCGCCAAGTTCAAAACTTCCTATAAGCAACAGTAATCAAACAGTGTGATACTGCATTAAGGATAGTCATATAGCCAGGCTCGGTGGCTCAGCCTGTAATCCCAGCACTTTGGGAGACTGAGGCAAGTGGATTGCCTGAGCCTGTGGGTTTGAAATACACCCAGGCATCTCTACAATAAATCAAAAATTAGCCGGGCGTGGTAGTGTGTGCCTGTAGTTCTGGCTACTTGGAAAGCTGAGGTGGAAGGATTGTGGGAGCCCAGCAGGTGGAGGCTGTGGTGGCGGAGGCATGCCACTGCACTCTAGTCTGGGTGACAGATACTCCAACTCAAAAAAATATATATAGCCATATAGATCAATGGAATATAATTTAGAGTGCAGAAATAAAAGCATGTGTCTATGGTCAACTGATTTTTGACAAGGCTCTCAAGACCATTTAATGTGGAACGGTCTTCAACAAATGATGTTGGGACAAGTAGACATTCACTTGCAAAAAAGTGAAGTTCCTTACCTCACACCACATACAAAAATTAACTTGAAATGCATCAACGACCTGAATGTAAGAGCTAAAACTTTAACACTCTTAGAAGAAGGCATAGGGGTAAATCTATATGACCTCAGATTTGGCAAAGGAGTTTTAGATATTAAACCAAAATCATAACCAATAGAACAAAAATAAATCAAATAGAATCCATAACAATGAAAAATGTTTGTGTTTCAAAGAACACAATCAAGCAAGCAATAAGACAAACCACAATGGGAGAAAATATTTTTAAGTCATACAGCAAATAAGGGACTTAAATCCAGAATATATAAAATAAAACTCTCAACAACTTAATAATAAAAAGACAAATAACCCAATAAAAATTGGCAATGGATCTGAACAGACACTTCTCTGTTCTCTGATGAAGATACACAAGTGGCCAGTAGGTACATTTAATAGATGCTCAATGTCCTTAGTCATCAGGGAAGTGCGAATCAAAGCTACAATGAGAGAGCACGTCACACCCACTAGGATGGCCAGAACCAAAAAGCCAAATAATAAGTGTTGGCAAAGAAGTAGACAACTCAGAACCATCATCTATCTACTAGTGATGAGAGTGCAAAATGGTGCAAACACTTTGTGCAATAGTCAAGCATTTTCTCAAATGGTTAAACATAGTTTCCATGGAATCCAGCAATTCCAATGTTAGATATATATAATATAGAAAAGAAAAATAAGCCGAGCTCGGTGGCTCAGCCTGCGATCCCACGCTTTGGGAGGCCGAGGTTAGTGAATTGCCTGAGCCCGCGGGTTTGAGACCCGCCGGGGCAACTTGGCAAGACCTCATCTCTACAATAAATCAAAAATTAGCCAGGTGTGGTAGCGCACGCCTGTAGTTATGGCTACTTGGAAGGCTGAGGCAGAAGGATCGCCGGAGCCCAGCAGGTCGAGGCTGCAGTGGCCGGGAGCAGCCACTGCACTCCAGTCTGGGTGACGGAGTGAGACTCCAACTCAAAAAAAAAAGGAAGAAATGAAAATAGATGTTCATGCACAGATATTTCTAGTCACATGATTCACAAACGCCAATAGATGGAGGGAAGGGAAGTCTGTTAACTATGAATGGATAAAGTTAAGAAGAAATTAAAATTGTGGCAGATCCAGGGAGCACAGCTGAGACCTGGCAAGGGGGGATGGGGAAAGGGGGGCAGTGCCCTGGTCTTCACAAGGACCAATGACCCAACTTCTGGCCCAGGCCCTGACCTGGCATCTGTAGGAAGATTCCAGCTGTGTGGTGGGGATGCCTGCTTGTGACTGGGGGCTTCATTGGGGTGGGAGGGGGGCTTATCAATTCAAGGAATTTGCCTCCCTTTCCTATTTGCTGAAAGCCTTTTTTAAAATCATGAAAAGCATTTAGTGGAATACTTTTTTCTCCATCTACTGAGGTGATCCTATGGTTTTGGTTTATTTTTGTAGTTTATATGGTCAATTACACTGATTTTTAAAAACACTTTTATTCATCTATAATTCACATACCATACAATTTAGAGTGTCCAACTCAATGTTTTTTAGTATATTTGCTTGTTGGCATTCACTACCATAGTCGATTTTTGCATATTTTTATCACCTCGGAAAGAGGACCCTGGGACCCCCAGCTGCACCACCTGGCTTCTCCAAAGCCCCCCGGGAGGTGCTGTTCAGAATCCTTGGTAAAAGAAAATGGGGATCTTCACCTCCGACTTGGACGCCCAGCAAGACCACCATCCTGTACAAACTGGGTCAGTTGACAACCACCTCCCCCCACCCGAAGGATTTCAACATGGAGACACTGACACACAAAAATATTGCCTTCAACGTGTGGGATGTGGGCTGCCTGGACACCAGTCAGCAGTGCTGGTGATATTTCTACAGAACCCAGGGTTTCAGCTTTGAGGTGCGCTGCACCCACGATGACTGCGTGGAGGAAGCTTGCCAAAGCTGTGCAGCATCATGGATGAGCAGGAGGTGAGATGCCATCATGCTCATCTTCCTCAGCAAGTGGAACCTGTTGATGCTGTGAAACCTGACGAAATCCAGAAGACACTGGGCTCAACCCGGATCCGGGACTGGAACTGGTGCGTGCAGCCCTCCTCTGCCACCTCAGGGAACAGACAAAGATGATAGGCTCCCATGATTCACCTCTCACTGGGAATCCTAAGGTGCATTTCTCACCCCTACCCTGGAAGGAAAGATTCCACTTTGCCTTTTTTTTTTTTTTTGAGTTAGAGTCTTACTCCGTCTCCCAGGCTAAAGTGCAGTGGCACACTCATGGGCCACCCCAGCATAGACCTGTTGGGCTCAGGTGATCCTTCCGTCTCAGCCTTCCAAGTAGCTGGAATTACAGGTGCAGGCTACCATGCCTGGCTAATTTTTTTTATTTATTGTAGAGCTGACGTTTTACCAAGTTGCCCAGGCTGTTCTCGAACCCGTCGACTCAGGCAATTCTCTCAAGTCGGCCTCCCAAAGTGCTGGAATTACAGGCTTGAACCACTGTGCCCAGCCCCTCCTTTTGAACTTGAACTCAGGTTGCTGTTCTGCAAAGTGTGAGATGCTCTTGTTGACATCCAGCAAACAGAATGGGGGAAGTATGGCAGCTTTTAGCAAAGTCCTTTGTAATAATGGTTTTATTTTATTTTGAGACAATCTTTTTTCCAATATATTTTTGCCTCCTCTTTTGGACAGTTTCCTTATTGCTTACTGTAGATGGCTTATTTTGCATTCATGCAGACTATGTAGCAAGTCTGTTTCATCTAGTAAACTGAAAATTATTGCTGTAAGAAATTGGGGTATATCCATGCAATGAAATATTATTTGGCCATAAAAAGAAAATAAAATACTAAAGAAATACAAGAAGTAAAGTATTTGTGTATTTATATTTATAACATAAATAAACCTTGAAAATATTATGCTAAGTGAAAAATGCCCACCACACAAAAAAATACTTATTGTGTAATTCTATTTATATAAATGTCCAAAATAGACAAAACTATAGAGACAGAAACTAAGTTAGTGGTTTCTTAGGGCTGGGGGGAAATAGAGGTATGGGAGAGTGAAAGTTAAAATATGAAACTTTTTTTTGAGGTGACAAAAAGGTCCTAAAATTGACTTGGTGATGAATACCAACAAATAAATATACTGCAAAACATTGAGGTGGACACTAAATAGGTAATTGTTAGTCATGTGAATTATATATCAATAAAGGTGTTTTTAAAAATCAATCAGGCTGAGTGCAGTGACTCATGCCTATAAACCCAGCACATTGGGAGGCCGAGGTGAGAGGATTGCCTGAGGCCAAGCATTTGACACCAGCCTGGGCAACTTGGGGAGACCTCATCTCTACAATAAATTTTTTAAAAAATTAGCCTGGCATGGTGGTGTGTGGCTGTAGTTCCAGCTACTTGGAAGGTAGAGGCAGAAGGATCACCTGAGTCTAGTAGGTTGAGGCTGCAGTGGCCGTGAACATGCCCCTGCACTCCAGCCTGGGTAACAGAGTGAGAATCCAACTCAAAAAACCCCCCAAAAACCAATAAATGTAATTCACCATATTAACAGACAAAAAAGAATCATAACCATAGGATTCTCTCAATAGATGGAACAAAAGTATTCCACAGAATGCTTTTCATGAGGTTTTTTTTTTAAAAGCTTTCACCAAGCTAGAGATAGGAGGCAAATTCCTTAACTTGATAAGGGGTATCTCAGCAAAACCTATAGCTGATATCATATTAATTGGTGAATGACTAGATGTTTTCACCTCAGATCAAGGACAAAGTGAGGATATTTGCTCTTATCATGTTGATATATCATTATACTAGAACTCCCAGACAGTATAATAAAATTAAAAAATGCAGAAAGCACTCAAATAGAAAGGAAGAAGAAAATTCTCTTTATTTAAAGACAATCCTGCAATTGCTTATGTAAAAAATTCTAAATAAGCCTCAAAAAGTCGCTAGAATGCAAAAAGTGTGTTTCAGAACGGTCCCTGGATGCAAATAAACAAAAACCAATGACTTTTTAATATACTAGCAATGGATAATAGGAAAATTAAATTTTTAATTAAATTTTAAAATGCAAAATCAGAAGGAAAAATACCACTTACAAGAACATAAAAAATGCAAATCAATTCATATTTTCTTAGAAAAAATCTAACAAAATATTTGCAAGATCTGCTTGCTGAACACTGCAAAACTTTGATTAGATAAATTAAAGAAGACTTGTATAAATGGAAAGATATACCATGTTCATGGATTGAAAGTCTCAATATTGTTAAGATGTTAGTAGTCTCCAAATTGATGTATAGTTTCAACACAATCTCAATAAAAACCTCAGTAGAATTTTCTTTAAAGAAATTCTCAAGCTGATTATATATGCAGAAGGGCAAGCAAAGAACCTCGAAGAGCAAAACAATTTTGAAAAAAAGAAGAGCAAATTTGGAAGAACAAACACAATCTGATTTCAAGACTTACTGCACAGTCACAGTAATTAAAACAAACTGGTATTAGCATAATTATAGAAATATAAATCAATGGAACAGAATAGAAAGTCCAGAAATAGAACAATAAACATCTAGTCAATTGAATTTTGGACAAAAATGCTGAGGCAATTGACAGAGAAAAGATTTTCTAAAAAGAAATAGTACTGGAACAATTCGACATCCATGTGCTAAAATTGAGTCTCCTCTGATATACCATATACAAATGTCAATGGTAAATGGATCATATGACAAATACAAAACTTCTAGATAAAAATATAGGAGAAAAAAATTTTTTTTTTGAGTTGGAGTCTCACTCTGTTGCCCAGACTGGAGTGCAGTGACACACTCCTGGCCACTGCAGCCTTGACCTGCTGGGCTCCGGCGATCCTTCCTCCTCAGCCTTCCAAGTAGCTGGAACTACAGGCACGCACTACCACGCCCGGCTAATTTTTGATTTATTGTAGAGATGAGGTCTCGCCAAGTTGCCCAGGCAGGTCTTGAACCTGCGGGCTCAGGCAGTCCACTCACCTCAGCCTCCCAAAGTGCGGGATTACAGACTGAGCCACTGATCCCAGCTAGGAGAAATTTTTTATGATCTGACTAAGCAAAGATTTCTTTTTTTTTTTTTGAGTTGGAGTCTCACTCTGTCGCCCAGACTGGAGTGCAGTGACCGCTCCCGGCGACCGCAGCCTCGACCTGCTGGGCTCCGGCGATCCTTCCGCCTCAGCCTTCCAAGTAGCTGGAATTACAGGCATGCGCTACCACACCCGGCTGATTTTTTGATTTATTGTAGAGATGAGGTCTCGCTGCCCAGGCGGGTCTTGAACCCGCGGGCTCACGCAATCCACTCACCTCAGCCTCCCAAAGGTGCGGGATTACAGGCCGAGCCACTGAGCCTGGCTAGCAAAGATTTCTTAAATAAGACACATGAACTACTAAAAATATTGATAGTAAACATCAAAACATTAAAACTTCTGTTCTCTGAAAGACACTGTTAAAAGCCACACACTAAAAGAAATGTTTGCAAAACACGTCTGCTAAATAATTTGTATTCAGAAGATATGAAGAACTCTTATAACTTAATAATCAGATAACAATTCTATTTTTTAAATGGGCAAAATATTTTGCAGTCACTTTGCCAAAGGAGAAATGCAGATGGCAAATACACACATGAAAAGGCACTCAGTATGTTTATTCATAAAGAACTGCCAATTGAAATACCATGAGTTATTAGTACACACCAGAAGATCTAAGATTAAAACCAAAAAAGCAGAAAATACACAGTGCTGGTGAAGATACACAATAATAGGGACTCCCAGGTTCTGCTAGTGGGAATGCAAACTGATGCAGCCATTCAGGATGTTAGACATTTTCTTGTAGTTAAGCAGATGCTTGCCATAGTGAAATAGCTAATGAAATATATAAAATAATTGCAAGAACTTGCTTGACATAAGTAACTCCGTTTTGTTAAAATCCTCCATCTTAGCTGTCTGCCTGACCTAAAAATGACCCCCCCCCCAGTGTGTACGTGTGATTGCTGTAACGTTCCCATGATCACAGACTCACAGCCCTGTTCCCCTGAGCTGTTCATACTGACCATTCTTGCTGACCATTGGAAAACTCCCTAGCCCCAAGTTCCGTGTAATTGTATGCCTTGTTAACTGAAATCCAAGAAACTGTTCCTCTTGTTTTTAGTTCCTTGTACCCTCACCCCCTGCTATGTAGCCCACTTGTGGATTTTACCTTTGTAAGCTTCCTGCTGATTCCACACAGTGTGGAGAGCTTTCTTGGCATGAGCCTAGGCTTGACCGTGCACTATCAGAGGACTCAAAAATTCAAACCTAGTGTGCTGGTGATTCTCCTTTCTCATGGTTCGGCTATAACAACAGGACCCAGGAGCCACATTGGCAGGTTGCCGCCGCCTTGAATATAAGCCACTCAGATCTCTGCTGCAGGAGCATGACTGATCTATGGCCCAGTGGTTGCCTCTCTGAACTCACGAATGCAGTCACACCCACGACTCACTTCCTGTGGGCTGCTTCCAGCTCCTGCTCAGAGCCCACAAACATGCCTGTAAGAAAAAGGCCTCTTCCAAAGAGAATGTTAGTGCAAGGACTCCCCTTGGCCCTGTCAGAACCTGTCAGAATAACATCAATCTCTGATTCTTCCTGTTCATGTTCCCTTCCCCTTCCCTCTCCTTCTCAGGTCTCAGCTCTGCAATGTGGTCCAAAGCCTCTCCCTGTCTTCCTCCTGTTCCCTCCACTTTTTAAATTTCATGGGCATTTCTCTAAATTGCATCTCTGCATCGACTTCTCAGAGAACTCACACTGACCTGGAAGTACTTACCCGCAAAGTGTAAACTTGTCTGCACAAAGACTTGCATGCAAATGTTTATGGAAGCTTTAAACCTCTTATCAAAATACTGGGAACAGCCTGAATGTTCAGGAGCTAGTAATTGAACAAACTAATTGGAAATCCTTATTATAAAATACTACTCGGGCTGGGCTCAGTGGCCCAGCCTGTAATCACACGCTTTGGGAGGCCGAGGAGAGTGGATTGCCTGAGCCCGTGGTTTCGAGACCCGCCTGGGCAACTTGGCGAGACCTCATCTCTACAATAAATGAAAAAATTAGACGGGCGTGGTAGTGTGCACCTGTAATTCCGGCTACTTGGAAGGCTGAGGCAGAAGGATCGCCGCCGGAGCACAGCAGGTCGAGGCTACAGTGGCCAGGAGCAGGCCACTGCACTCCAGTCTGGGTGACAGAGTGAGACTCCAACTCAAAAAAAAAAAAATACTACTCAGTAATAAAAAAGAACAAATCACCGATACCTGCAGTAAAAATGATCACATTGCCAAAGCATTGGGAGATTCATGTATCTGATTCCATCTATTATCCATGTATAAGAATTTCTGGGAAAGGAAATACTATACCTACAGAACTAAGATCAGCAATTGTCAAGGGCTGAGAATCAGGGGCAATATTTATTATAAGGAAGCAGGAAAGAGTTTTCTAGGCTGGATGAAATTATCTATATCTTGGTTGTGGTGTTGCTTATGTGAGTGTATATATTTTTCAAAAGTCTTCAAGCTCTATACCTAAAACAAAGGTGAATTTTACTATCATAAATTATACCTCAATAAACTGGGGTTTTAAAAAAGGAAAGAGAAAAGGTTGCCTTGGGGGGAGCCAAAAATCCAGGCAGAGGTCAAAAGAGCAAAACTTGGTTTAGAAAATAGTGTAGTAATAAGCCTAAAGAGACCCTTAGCGCAATAAAGTCCGTACAGAGTGGGGGGGTCCCATCAGCTGGGTACAAGCTCTACCCAGAAGCACAAGCTCGTCACCAGCTGCCATAAGGGCCCGCCTTCAATTCCACCACATTACTGGCTCTAGAAGAACACAAAATAAATCTGGCCGTATAATTTTCCCTGTTATAGGGAAATATTTATCTTCCTCCTTTATGGCATCTGTGGGAAAAACTATGTTTATGTACAAAGCGCAGGTCTCACAGAATAAACAGAGCACCTTGATGTCGCCAAATCACCCCTTTCCTTTGGAAATAATGGGCTATTTCTCCAAATGTGAAAGAGACGTTTCAGAGTAACAACAGAAACATGAAAAGGAATTGAAATAAATTTCTTTTCTGAAAGTAAAAAAAAAATACACAAATCTATAGAATTTTGTTTCTGCCTCTCTTTCACTTCCAGGTCTCAAGATTTTATGAAAGCTGGATGTGTCACTTGTAGATCCCATTGTCATCGTTTTCAGCTTACTCCACTTTGTTCCTGTTACGGACTGAACTGGGTCTCCCAAGCTTGTATGTTGAAGTCCTCACCCCCAGTACCTCAGAATGGGACTCAATTTGGAGACAAGGTCTTTTTTTATTTTTATTTTAACAAAATTTCATTTATGTATTTACTAATTTGGACGAGCTTATATAGTATATGTGAAACTTTGTTGCCTGTATATAATGCCTGGCAATCGAGTCAGGGTATTTAGGGCGTGGAGACAAGGTCTGTAAAGAGGTAAGTAGGGTTAAATGTGGTCACTTGGGTAAGCCCTAATCCAATGTGACCAGGGTACTTGAAAGAAAAGCAGATTAGGAAACAGACAGAGGGAAGACACATAAGTAGAAGATGGTCAAAGAGAAAGAGCCTCAGAAAAGACCAACCCTGCAGACACCTTGGTCTAAAATAAGAACAAATACTTTTCTGTTTTTTAAGTCACTCTCACCCAGTCAATGGTGCTTCATTATGGCAGCCCTGGAAAACTAATAGAGTGACTTTCCCTGGAGTGTGTGTGTGTGCAATAAGTACAGGCAAAACTCCAGATGTGGAATGTGTGATTTCTGTCTTGCCAGGGCCAGGCCAAAACAAGAAACGCCAAATGTGCTTGTCCCAAATTGAGCCAGATGTGACTCAGCCAGGTGGGACACCAACCTCACCCTTCAAAGTGTTTTAGCACCTCGGTGCAGTGGTAGTGTGAGCATTTCTGTGCGCCTTCTTGATGGCATTTGTGCCACGCAAGTCTCCATATTTAAAAATGAACAAAATAGGCGTTTGATTAGTTGTATGTTTTTCAGTCTGAGCCAATTTTATTCCTGAATACAACACAGACTCTTTATTATTGCTACTTCAAGTGCTATAGTAAACTAGCCTGCATGACATAGTGATTTAATTTCATTGATTGATTGATTGATTGATCTGTTTGTTTTGTTTTTAATTGAGATGGTGTCTCACTCTATTGCCCAGACTGGTCTGGAACTCCTAGGCTCAAGCAATCTCCCACCTTCACCTCCTGATAACTGGGATCACAGTTATGAATCACCACACCTGTTTGACAGACTAATTTTATTTTTTTTGGAGTCGCCCAGACTGGAGAGCAGTGGCATGCTCTCAGCCACCGCGGCCTTGACCTGCAGGGCTCCAGTGATCCTTTCACCTCACCCTTCCAAGTAGCTGGAACTACAGAGGCATGCTACCACGCCTGGCCAATTGTTTTTTGATTTATTGTAGAGATGAGGTCTTGCCAAGTTGCCTGGGTGGGTCTTGAACCCACGGGGTCAGGCAGTCCACTCGCCTCGGCCTCCCACAGTGCTGGGATTACAGGCTGAGTCACCAAGCCCGGCCAACAGAGTAATTTAAATTTTTAAAAAACCCCAACAATAATTTAAGAAACCCAGAGCAGGACCGAGCACAATGGACCACACCTATAATCCCAGCACTTTGGGAGGCAGAGGTGAGAGGGCTGCCCAAGTCCAGGGGTTCAAGACCAGCCAGGGCAACTTGACAAGACCTCATCTCTATACTAAATTTGTAAAAATTAGCCAGGGTTGGTGGCATGCACCTGTGGTTCCAGCTACTTGAAAGCCTGAGATAGAAGGATACCTCAGCCTAGCAGGTTGAGGCTGCAGGGGCTGAAATCGTGCCACTACACTCCAGCCTGGGCAAGAGAGTGAAGCTCTGACTCAAACAAACAAACAAATCACAGAAAGAAAGAGAAAGAGGAGAACATAGGAGAATATTTATGTGCAAGGGACACAGACTGAGCATGTGGGCTGTCCCAGCCATTGTGAATATGAAGAGACAGGCAAGAATGCTGTTTTCATGGAGGAGAACCCAGTTTGGGAGCCCATGTATCTCTGGAATGTCCGCTATGCAGTGCAGCAGCTCTTAGCCAGGACTTTATCACCAGAATGACTTCAGTCTAAATTCTAGCTTCACCACTTATGGCTCTGTGTCATTTGCTTCTAATCTCCCAGGGATCTGTTTCCTCATCTGTATTTTAATATTCTTTTTAAATTTTTTTAAAAAATTTATTTTAAAGATGTGGGCTGCAATTCAGGGTTACGTACATAAGTGGCCACCGTACAGGTAAAGTTTGGGCATGCCCTTGGCCCCCACTTAGACTGGTATAAGGTTGGGTACACTTAGTGACGTTATGTGGTCCCCCTCCCTTCCCTGGCAGTATTTTATTATTCTTTGGGATATTAATTATCATCATTCATGTTCAATACAAACTGTTATCATTTGTTCAAAAGTTTGGGGCATTGCAAAGCCCTTTTACATTAATTACTGTATTTATTCCTAAAATGCCTCGGGAAGCCAAGGGAGGATATCGTTATACCTGTTTCATTTGCTAGGAAACTGAGTACAAAGAGGTTAGACAGCTTAAGCACGGTCACACGAGGAGGCAGTTGTAGACTCACTTTCACGTCTTCTAACTCACGACTGTGTTTTTTCCCACCAGCACACAACTTTCCCCTTCACTAAAGACGACCCGAAGGGCTTCTGATTGCTTTAGGCAAAGATTTATTTCAAAAATCTTTTCCCTCCTGCTAATTAATGGCAACAACCCATAAACTAGGTTGGCTCCAAGGATGCCAGACACAGGCAAGTCTGCTAAATCCCTTTTGCTAAGACAACTGATAGATGCAAGGAGGATCTTCACAAGAGACTCCCGCACCTCCCCTGGGGCTCCCTGCCTGGAATCCAGGTCACTTTAAGAACTCATTTAAAAGAACAAAATCATGAATTTCGCAGCAACCTGGATGGAATTGGAGTTTATAATACTGAGTGATGGCTCACAGAAACAAAGATCTGAGCATCACATGTTCTCACTCATAAGTGGACCTTGAACAACTATCGTAATACTATAAGAAAAGGTTTGACAGTGGCGGGAAACTATGGGGGTGGGGACAGGGAGGGGAAGGGAGGTGGGATTAACGGTAGTCAATATCTGTCTGGGGAAAGGGGGGCACACCTCATCAACAAGGGTACCTGCACAATGCATATTTGTATACCTAACCCTTAACTGTATCCCAAAACTTTAAAATAAAAAAATATAGATTAAAAAAACCCACAACAACTCGTTTAAGGAAAGTCCTGTGAGTTCTTGAGCACTTGCCAGTACTATGATATTCAAGTACCCGCAGCGTTTCTGTGCCATTGCCTTCAGTGAGGCCAGAGGCATCTGGACATTCGACCTATTATACTATAAGAATATAATTATCAAGTGCATTCATCTACATGAGAGATTTTCTTTTGCTTGAGTGGACAGTAACACCTGTACCATTGAACTCATTTTGTATCAAAGCAATTTTGCTTGCAGAAAACTATGAAATAAAACATGTCCCTTAAAAAAAAGGAACTCATTGAATACAACTATGCTTTCAAAGGTAACTGCTATTGGCGTGCTCAGAAGCACACTGTCAGAAAGCAGCCCGTCCTTCAGCATTGGCCACTCACTGGCCTTCCAACTTTTCATCACAGAAGCCTCCCCATGTGGATTGTCTGCATGATTGCATGATCTTAAGGTCCAGGACCATTGGCCTGGGGTGTGCTTCTGATGCCAACATGTCTGGGCCTGGGCCGTAGGCTATAGAGAAGCATTGCTCAGACTAATACTCAGGGGGGAAAATGTTAGATAGATAGATAGATAGATAGATAGATAGATAGATAGATAGATAGATAGATAGACAGATACATAGATATATGAAGGGGGATCAAAAAGATGAGATTGACTTATTAAACATGTGTATTTATTCTGACATGTTTAAACTTCAGTCACCTTCAAAGTACTCTCTGTTTGGTGCAAGACACCTATCAAGATGCTTTTTTCCACCACTCAAAACAGTTTCTGAACTTGTCCATTCTGATGACTTTCTTTTGTTTCACCTTTTCTACATCAGCAAAACGTTTCCCTTTGATGACTTTCTTCAGATCAGGTGAATAGGGAGGGTGGGATGCGAGGATTGTGCTGTTTTGATCAAAAACTGCTGAATACTCAACGTGATGTGGCCAGGTGTGTTCTCATGGTGGAAGAACCAGTCACCTGTTTGCCACAACTTAGGACATTGCTTCTGCAAATTGTGACGCAACCTTCTCAGACCTTCCAGATAAAAGCCTTGATTAACCATTTGATCCAGAAGGTTCCACGTGGCCCACCCTCAAAAAGATCATTCCAGTTTTTGGGACCCCCACGTGTACATATATATTTGCATCATGACCCGGTTACAGGTGTGTTTGAAAACAGTGGGTTGAGAAATCAGTTCAGTGAGAACCACCAGCACTTTTAGGAATTGATTGGAGCCGGGAATGGTGGCTCACACCTATCATCCCAGCATTTTGTGACGCTGAGGTGAGAGGGCCTGAGCCCATGGGTTCGAGACCAGCCTGGGCAAATTGGTGAGACCTCATCTCCACAATAAATTAAAAAACTAGCTGGGTGTGATGGCACACTCCTATAGTTCCAGCTACTTGGAAGGTTGAGGTGAAAGGATCGCCGGAGCCCAGCGGGTGGAGGCTGCAGTGGCTGGGAGCGTGCCACTGCACTCCAGCCTGGGTGACAGAGTGAGACTCCGACTCAAAAAAAAAAGAATTGATTGGAATAGAATGGCATAGGGTAGAATAGAACACTGCATGTGGTAAGGATTAAGTATCTGTGGTACCTGCCTACTATATCTACCTATCTATTTATCACCTATCGACCTGTCTATGAACTTGATACCATGTGCAATGTGTTTCTTGTGTGTGTGTGTGTGTGTGTGTGTGTGTGTGTGTGTGTGTGTGTTGGAGTCTCACTCTGTCACCCAGGCTGGAGTGTAGTGGCACACTCATGGCCTCCACAGCCTCGACCTGCTGGGCTCAGGTGATCCTTTCACCTCAGCCTTCCAAGTAGCTGAATCTATAGGTGCGTGCCACCATGCCCAGCTAATTTTTTGATTTATTATAGAGATGAGGTCTCTTCAAGTTGCCCAGGTTGGTCTCTAGCCCCGGGGCTCAGGCAATCCTCTTATCTCAGCCTCCCAAAGTGCTGGGATTACAGGTGTGAGCCATCGAATCTGGTTTATAATGTGTTTCCCTTTTTTTTGAGTTGGAGTCTCACTCTCGCCCAGGCTGGAGTGCAGTGGCACGCTCACGGCCACCCCAGCGTCGACCTGCCGGGCTCCAGTGATCCTTCTGCCACACAGCTTTCCAAGTAGCTGGAACTACAGGAGTGCACCACCACACTCCTAGTTAATTGCTTGATTTATTGTAGAGACGAGGTCTCACCAAGTTGCCCGGGCTGGTCTCGAACCCGTGGTCTCAGACATTCCACTCACCTACGCCTCCCAAAGTGCTGGGATGACAGGCTGAGCACCGAGCCTGGCCATAATATGTTTCTTAATGTAGGTCATAGTCAAAAAAGTTTGAACAGCCCCAGTCCAGAGAAAAGCCAATGCAAGGGGTTTAGAGTTGTTGGGAATTTGAAGAAGCGAGGATACTGTTTGGGAAGACGAGAGGACTCTGAGGCCCCAGCCCGATGACTGGGTTTTCTCGGCGGCTCCTCACCCTCCACCCAAGGCACCCCTCTTCCGTCTTGTCACACACAGCCGTGGGATCGACCCTGCTGCCTTTTCTGGCCTCACAACTGCCCACTCGCATCTGCCTCTCACGCCACGCTTCAGCCACACCAAACAACTTGCAGTTTGGGGAGCATTCCAAGTTCTATCACCTTTTTTTGAGGGGACAGCAGGGTCTCATTCAGCTGCCCAGCCTAGAGTGCAGTGGCATAATCATGGCTCACTGCAACCTCAAACTCCTGGGCTCAGGCTATCCTTCTGCCTCAGCCTCCCAAGTAGCTGGGACTACAGGCATGCACCACTGTGCCTGGCATATTTTTTTGTTTTTTGGAGAGACAAGGTCTCATTACATTACCCAGGTTGGTCTCGAACTCCTGGTCTCAAGTGATCCTCCCACCTTGACCTCCTTAAGTGTCAGGATTACTCCTTTATGGGCTTTCGCTTATAGGCTTTTTCTACCTAGAATTCCTCTTCTCACTGTGTCTTTGCTCTGGTGACTCTTATTTATATTTTCTATTTTTTTTTTTTTTTTGAGTTGGAGTCTCACTCTCGCCCAGACTGGAGTGCAGTGGCTGCTCCCGACCACCGCAGCCTCGACCTGCCGGGCTGCGGCAATCCTTCCGCCTCAGCCTTCCAAGTAGCTGGAACTACAGGCACGCGCTACCACGCCCCGGCTATATATTTTCAATTGTGCAACTAAATTGCCATCTCCTCCGGAAAGCTCTCATGTGTCACTCAGCATTAGTTCATTCATTTATTCATTTAGCATGTAACGAATATTCACAAAACATTGGCCTGGGTACTTGGGATATTGTGGTCAACAGGATAGAACCTTCTGCCTTACTGGAATTAAACATCCGATAGGCAGACAGAAGATAAATAATCAATTCAATAGGTGATAAAATGTCACTGGGGTAAAAATGAAGGACAGTGCGTAAGAGATTGAGTGGCAGAAAAGGGTTTTGCTCAAGGGAAAATTTTGAGCAGGAACGTGAATTAAGCTGCAGAGTCAGCCATGACTCTGTCTGGGGAAGAGGGTTTCAGAGCACGGAAATAACAAGCACAAAGACCCTGAAGCAGGGGCGGGGTTGGCACCCTAAGCTGGATTCGTTATCCCTCCTACAGGCTTTCTAACGCCTTCTCTTCACTTTGTTTTCTTCTACGTAAGTATGAGCTTCTTGATAGCCTCTAGTAACTAACAGAATGTAGTTATCTCTATAATTTGAGTATATGAAGAAGAAAATCAGCCGAGGATTAAGGAAGTGATTGTCAGAATGAATAAATGGACCTGGCTTAGTGTCTCATGCCTCTAATTCCAATATTTTGGGAGGCCAAGGTGGGAGGATCGCTTAAGGCCAGGAGTTCTAGACCAACCCAGGTGACATAGAAACACCCTGTCTCTACAAAAACAAAAGTAAAAAAGAAGGAATACATGAGTGAAGCTATTTTTCTATGCAGGGGAGGCCTTGCTGTCTGAACAGCATTCAAGCACCAGAGAAATTTTGAGCAATGTGCACCTTGGAGTGAAAGTCTAGAATGGAAAAAGAGGAGCACGCTTTCCTAGAGTGAACGCAACTGATATAAGTAAAACCAAACAATAAAAAAGATGATAAGATAGGTTAATTCTATTAAAAAAAAATCTCCGGTCAGGATGGCCATCATCAATAACAAAAAACAACAGATGATGGAGAGGAAGTGGCAAAAAGATAACACTTCCACACTGTTGGTGGGATTGTAAACTAGTACAGCCTCTGTGGAAAACAGTGAGGCAATTCCTAAAAGATCTAAACATCGACCTTCCGTATGACCCAGCGATCTCCCTACTGGGAATATACCCGGAGGAACTCAAATCATTCTATGAAAAAGATACCTACACACGCATGTTTGTTGCAGCACTATTCACAATAACAAAAACATGAAACCAACCATGTTGCCCATTGAAAGAGGAATGGATTTTTAAAAGTGGGGTACATACACACAGTGGAATATTACGCAGCCATAGAGAAAGGAAAAATCATGAACTTCGCAGCAACCTGGATGGACTTAGAGTCTATAATACTGAGTGATCTTTCCAGAAACAAAGAACTGAGTATCACATGTTCTCACTCATAAGAGGACCTTGAACAATTATCATAATACTATAAGAAAGGGATTGGCAGTAGTGGGAAACTGCCAGGGGTGAGGGTCACACCTCATCCACAAGGGTACCTGCAGAATGAACATTTGTATACTTAACCCTGAATTGTACCCCACATTTTCAAAATAAAAAAATTTTCAATAAAAGTCACAGTAGGCTGATCCATCCAAACTCATTAGTTTGAAGATTAAATTGCCTTTTATTTTATTTATGCATGTATTTATTTTTTGAGTTGGAGTCTTACTCCGTTGCCCAGACTGGAGTGCAGTGGCACGCTCATGGTCACCCCAGCGTCGACCCACTGTACTCCAGCGATCCTTCCGCTTCAAGCTTCCAGGTAGCCGGAACTATAGGCGTGCAAGATCATGCCAGGTTACTTTTTTTATTGTAGAGACGAGGTCTCGCCAAGTTGCCTAGGCTGGTCGCGAACCTGCAGGCTCAGGCAATCCACTCACCTCGGGCCTCCCAAAGTGCTAGGATGACAGGCTGACCCACTGCATTTCCTTTTAAAACATAGTTGTGTTAAATCTGTGTTTAAAAGTTCCTCTTGGCTCTGCAAATATTCCGTCTGGTGAAGAGATGCCAGGCCCTCGAACATATTTCAGCTGTCTAGAAGATTATCCTAGCATGGCAGAGCTGGGAGGAGAAAACAGTCTACTCCAAAGTCCTCCTTTTATGAGATAGACCAGGAAGTGGAGCAATGGCTTGGCCAAGGAACCCAGGCCCTGGCCCTCTCACAGTCCAGTCCCTGCACCCCGCCATCCTGCCTCTTCTTCATTTCGAGAACATTTCTTCTAATTATTGGATTGGGATTGCTGAAGACAGTTGAAAAGTGTTGGACTCTAATGGTCTTTATTGAGATTCCGAGGTGTCAGAGGAAATATTCCAACACTATTACACAAATGAAACGTCAGATGAAAAGAGTTCCAGGGAATCTTAACTCAAAGACCTCTGCCTGTCTTGCTTTGCTTCTCTTTGAACTCTTGCACTTCAAATAAGTCTTAACACGAGCGGATCTCAGAAATATCCACTTTTCTCAGCACAGTTTATATCGGGAGATGGGAGATTCCTCCTAGATAATGATAAAACTGCAAGATGAGCTCAGGGATAGTAATGCAACTTTAAGAGCTCTTGGACTTTTTTGTTTCTTAATCAACAGTTAAAGAGATGAATTATTGTATACATTTTAAATAAAATACATAAGTATATTTAATACATAAACATATATAAATATCTTTATTTTAGAAGAATTTTAGGTTTATATATATTATTTTTTTTGCAAAGATAGTACAGAAAGTTCCCAAAGACCCGTCATCCAATATCCCCTGCTGTTAACATCTTACATCACCCTGGTACATTTATTAAAAGTAAGCAACAAAGACCCGGTAGTTATTGTTAAGTAAACTTCATAGTTCATTTGAATTTCATTAATTTTCCCTTGATGCCTTTTTTTTTTCACTTCAAGATCCCTTGCAGAAAACTAACACTGCATTTACTCATAGGGTCTCCTCAGCCTCCTCTGGGCTGTGACAGTTTCCTAAGATTGTCTTTGTTTTTGATGACCTCAACAATTGTGAAGACTACTGGTCAGAGATTTCATACACTGTCCTTCAATGTGGGTTCATCTTATATCTTTCTCACAGCTAGACTGGGGTTATGGGTTGTTTGGGAGGAAGACCCCAGAGTTGAAGTGTCATTCTCATCACATCATAGTGAGGGTACAGCATGGCTTATCATTTATGATGTTAACCTTCACCTCCTGACTGACATAGTGTTTGCCAGGTTTCTGCAGTGTCAGTTGACTCTTTTTCCCTTTCTATACCCAATTATTTGGAAGCAAGCCCACACTCAAGGGATGGGGTGTATATCAGTGTGTATATGTATCTGTGTGTGTGTCTGTGTACTCACATACATGCATATATACATGACTGTAAGGGAGGCGCCCAAAAAACTCTAGAATTTATTTATAAAAAATTGTGTATTTATTCCTGCATGTTTTAACTTTAGTCCCTTTCAAAGTATTCTCCGTTTGATGCAACACACCTATTGAGATGCATTTTCCACTGCTCAGAACAGTTTTTGAACTCATCAAAGTGGATGCCTTTTGTTGATTGCAGCACTATTCACAACAGCAAAAAATGGAACCCATCATGCTGCCCATCGAAAGAGACTTAGATTTTTTAAAATGTGGGTCACATACATGATGGAATAGTATGCAGCCATAAAGAAGGACAAAATTATGAATTTCACAGCAATTTGGATGGACTTAGAGTCTATAATACTGAGTGATTTATCACAGAAACAAAGAACCAAGTACCACATGTTCTCACTCATAAGTGGACCTTGAACAACTATGGTAATACTATAAGAAAAGGGTTGGCAGTAGTGGGAAACTGTGGGGGTAGGGGACACACCTCAGCAAGAAGGGTACCTGCATAATGAACATTTGCATACCTAACCCTGAATTGTACTCCACATATTTAAAATTGAAAATTAAAAAAAAAGTGGATGCCTTTTAGTACTTCTGCCAGTTTTTGTTTCACCTCTTCCACACCAGCAAAATGTTTCCCTTTGAGGACTCTTTTCATCTGGGGAAACAAACAAACAAAAATTTATTCGGGGCAAGACCAGATAAATAGGGAGAATGGGACGTGGAGATCATGTCATTTTTGGTCAAAGACTACTGAACACTCAGTACAGTATGGGCAGGTGAGTTCATAAATCACCCATCATGAAATGGACAAATGCATTGAAAGAATCTCAAAAAAAAAAAAAATTCACTGAAGCCCTATGCAGCCTCTCACAATAACCCTATCCAGGTAACTGATGCCAATGAGTTCCAAGGAAACTTATCTAGTGGGAGCAGCCTGTACTACCAGGGGCCCATTCTCCAAAAAATAATTCCAGCTTTTTTTGGGTGGGTCCTCCTTGTACATACATACACACACACTATCCCTTGAGTGTAGGCTGTGCTCAGGGACTAGCTTCCAAAGAATTGAAGATGATCATGTATCAATAAATTGAAAACGAACTTCAAACAAAATGAACTTAAGAGAAGTGGACTAAATAAAAATGACACAATTTTTAACCTACGTGTCAGCAATCACTTTATTTGCCAACATTTGTCTTACGATACCACCTAGGAGTACAAAAGACATGCAGCCTGCAAAACATACCCCATTTATGCCTCTGTTCATGCTACTGCCGATGTCTGGAACACATTTCCTCTCTTTGCCTTGGCTAATCCCACCCATATGTCAACACTCAGTTCTTCTCCCAAAATCTTGTGACCCATTTGGGCAGGGTAGCGTCTTTCTACACTTGGCTCCACATTCCCCAGTTCATGCCATCAGCATGCTATCTCATGTATGTTTACTGTTCTACCACTCCACTCTCTTGCCTGAGCTTCTTGAATAATATGACCCTATACATCTTTATTTACCCTTTGGATCTAGTTCATAGAAGGAAATTAAGTGCTCATTGAGCAGATGATCAAATGAATAAGATTGCGCCTCACGACACTCAAGTAGATCTTTATTTTAAAATGGAGAAACTGAGACTTGAATGTAGTAGATAACCCCCCAAAGTTCACATAGTTAGTACTGAGGGAGCCAGGACTCAGTCCCAGGTCCCGTCACTGTGTTCCTCTTGTCAACGTTAGCACTGATAATCTAGGCAGACCGCAAGAGTCTGCCACTCCCTGCTGATCTGTGTCCCTTGTAATTATATGTAACATATTTTGCTGTCTTAACCCTTCCCTAGGTTCAGCTGCTATCCTTTGTTGTCAACTACAGCATTCTGATTTAGGTTAATGTACTTGGTATCGAGCCTTAATTATTAGAGCCCCATACTCTCGTAAAAATTGATGAAGGGTTCCAGGGGACCCCAAATCTTGCCTCTTCCTAGGAGAGTTATTTAAGAATGTTCTTGATGTTGGAAGACAAAATGTGGTCATTTGCCTTATTTGCACTCTCTGCTCCTGATGTTAATTTTTAGGAAGGAGCAATTGTTCGTTCTAACTTAGATGTAACCAAGGGTCTTGGTTCATAAGTATTATCAAATGTTCAGCTTTTCCCTTTATATAGGATGACACAGAGTCCCAGAAAGGCTAATTATCCGCTGATGGTCACCCAACCAGAGGAGGGATGTGTACCATACTGTGAATCACTCTCAGTATCCTTTCTCTCCATCTCTCCATCTCTACTAAAGTTGGCTGAAGTCCAGAATACTAGGCAAGTGCATACATTTGTCAACGAATATGATGAAATCTTCGAGTTCCTAAAGAAAGAGTAAAGAAAACGTGGGTCATAAATATAGTTCTTCTTCCATCTCTCTTTGTCCTTTTTTTGCTTTTTCCTTTTACCTTCTTTCCTTCTTTTCAAACAACTAAGTTACAGTAAGAGAGAAGTGAGCAGAGATCCAAACCAATTATGACATCTAAACTTAACCTACAGTTAAAGAAACATATGCAGGATTTTCTAGACGAGCTCCAGTTTCAAGTATTCTGTTCACTGTCCCTTAAGAATTTCTTACAATGCAAAATTCCAAATGAGAGCCTCACCACTTAAGGCTAAGGTAAGTAGTTCTTCTAGCTATGCCAGAAAGTCTTCAGCTAGGCCGGGTCAGTGGCTCAGCCTGTCATCCCAGCACTTTGGGAGGCCGAGGCATGTGAATTGCCTGAGCCCGTGGGTTCGAGACCCACCTGGGCAACTTGGCAAGACCTCATGTCTACAATAAATCAAAAAATTAGCTGGACATGGTAACACATTCCTGTAGTTCCAGCTACTTGGAAGGCTGAGGCGGAAGGATCGCTGGAGCCCAGCAGGTCGAGGCTGTGGTGGCCGGGAACATGCACTGCACTCCAGTCTGGGCGATGGAGTGAGACTCCAACTCAAATAAAAAAGAAAGTCTTCAGCTAAATAGCAGTATGAGGGCATGGTCGTTGGCTTCCTCAGGGTTAGCTGAGAAATTACTGGTGTGAAGCAGATTGATTAAAGGGAGAAAAGGAATACGAATTTTATGGTTACATTTTTCTTCCCTTTCCTATAATAGATAATGAGATAACAGTGAAGGGAGAAAAAGGCAGTTGTTCTTCTTGATGTGCCATGAGTACTTTATGAAAATAAAGAGAAAAGTCTCCTCTAAGGCCTGCTGATTTTTAAGAGTTTTTTTTTTTTTTTTTTTGAGTTGGATTCTCACTCTGTTGCCCAGACTGGAGTGCAGTGGCCGCTCCCGGCCACTGCAGCCTCGACCTGCTGGGCTCCAGAGATCCTTCCGCCTCAGCCTTCCGAGTAGCCGGAATTACAGGCGTGTGCTACCACGCCCGGCTGATTTTTTTATTTATTTATTGTCGAGATGAGGTCTCGCTGCCCAGGCAGGTTTCGAACCCACGGGCTCAGGCAATCCACTCACCTCAGCCTCCCAAAGGGGCGGGATTACAGGCTGAGCCACCGAGCCCGGCATTTTAAGAGTTTTTAATTCAAAATATTCATTATGCCAGGGAGCCATATTTTGGGGTAAATTTCCCTGCCTTCCTTCAGCAACATGGCTGGGGTTTTTCTCCTTGGAATTCTGACCTTTTTTTTGCTTTCTCCTCCACAGTCCCAGGCCACCATTGTGATCGTTGGTTGAGCATTCTATCCACTGTCATCTGTGACCACGTCCCCAAGGACACCCCAGTTCCAGCAGTCATGATCAAAACACTACACTCCTCCCCTCCACTTTTTCTTACCCAACTCCATACTGAGAATGGTTTTGCCAGTTTTTAAGAGGTTGAAAATAAATTAAAAGAATAATAAAATTTGGTGACACATGGAAACTACAGTGTATATTAAATTCGGATCTCAATATTGAAAAATAAGTTTTGGATTTTTGTCCAAAAAAACGTGTATAAATTAATTACACGCACACGCACATATATATATCCTCAGTATGTATATATGTATCCTCAATTTCAGTTTTTGGCCCACAAAGCCTAAAATATTTACCATCTGGACTATCTTGTTCTTTTTTTTTGAGTTGGAGTCTCACTCTGTCGCCCAGACTGGAGTGCAGTGGCCGCTCCCAGCCACTGCAGCCTCCACCCGCTGGGCTCCGGTGATCCTTCCGCCTCAGCCTTCCAAGTAGCTGGAACCACAGGCGCGCGCTCCCACGCCCAACTAATTTTGTGCTTTATTGTAGAGATGAGGTCTCGCCAAGTTGCCCAGGCAGGTCTCAAACCCGCGGGCTCAGGCAATCCACTCACCTCAGCCTCCCAAAGGCGCGGGATTACAGGTTGAGCCCCCGAGCCCGGCGATCTTGTTCTTTACATTAAAATTGTGCCTGCCGTTGTTATAGAGAAAAATTCTCATGTCAAAGTTCAAATCTCAGGTCTTAGAATCAAGAAGGCTTGGAACGGGAAGCCCAACTGTGTCACTGCACAGCTGGGTGTCTTTGGGCACATTACCTCTCATAAGTTTGCTCAACTATTAAGTAGATAATTAATGACACCTGCTCTGCAAAAATGTTGTGAGGATGGAGATGACCTCAGGTGTGGTGCAGCATGCTGCTCAGTGAGTTTTTTGACTTTTTATTATTTATTTATTTTTTGAGTCGGAGTCTCACTCTATCACCCAGGCTGGAGTGCAGCGGCACGCTCATGGCCACCCCAGCCTCGACCCCTGCTCAGATGATCCTTCCGCCTCAACCTTCTAAGTAGCTACAGGCCCAGCTAATTTTTGTTTATTCATTTATTGTAGAGTTGAGGTCTTGCCAAGTTGCCCAGGTTGGTCTTGAACCCATGGACTCAGGCAATCCTCTCTCCTTGGCCTCCCAAAGTGCTGGGATTATAGGCGTGAGCTGCTTTGCCCGGGCCTAAGTGTTGTTTAAGACAGAATTTATTAAAAAGAAAGAGGCTTGTTCAAGGAAGGCATGAGTGCTTTAAGAGAGGACACTTGCTTGCCTTTGACAAGAAGCTTTACATAATTTTACCATGATGATTAAGCATGCCTGAGCTAAGAGAGGTGGGCTGCAGGTACCTGTTCATAAGTTTTGATTACCATCTTTCAACCTTCTAAGGTCACAAAGACCTTCTAAATAATGAAAGTTATTGTCCAACTAGATTTGGGCTTTTTTTTTAGCACATCGCATCTGTGTTTTGGGTAACTCTCTATTGTTTCTGTGATTCACTGTCCTGGTAGATCCACATTCCAGCCCACAAGGCATCAGGTCTACTATGCCTTGTCGGTCCAGTGAAGGCCAAGTACCAATAAGAAAGATGTCTGAATGCGTATCCTATCTTAATTTAGACCTGCTTGAGGGAAACATATCCGTGTTTAACATGTACTGAATAACCTGCCTCTAAATAAGATAGCTCGTGTCAGGCCCTTATGTGTGCCTAGCACATAATAAACACTCAGTAAGGGCTACTATCAATATTGGTCTCAGCACCTGGTATGATTATTAGAGTAATTCTTTTGCAGCTCCATTCTGAAACTCCCAAATCTCTTTCAAGCAAGTACTCTATAGAAACCATGGTGACTAGAAAGTCAATAATAGGAAAGTGTGCAAAAGTTTCTCCCTTTGGGCTCCTCGGTCTAAGAAGTTCTGATAACAGGGAAGGTGCATGTGAAACTCTCAGCGCAATGTTGGTCTAAGTTTATGCACTTTGTGATGTCTACAAGGCTTAGCCCTCAGAAAAGAAGCCTTTGTTGTTGAAATAAGAATATGATGGACGAGGGAAATTGCTTAGTGGTGGTAGAAAAAAAAATATATTTCATATTTTTGCACATGAAGAAATTTTACCTTAATCTTAACCATTTCTAGCTTAAACTCCCATTTGGGATTATTCAAAAACACCACCTCTGTCTTCTCTGGCCAACACACATTTATATCACATAATACTTTTATTTGTCTTTGAGAATGCTATATACATAAAAACAGCACTACATTACTTTGCTTTTAAATATTTATTTTCATTATAAATGTAACAACGATATTGCTAAAAATTTGGGAAAGAAATAAAGGGGGAAAGAGCCCATATCTCACCTCAGATATTAGTTTTCCTAAGCATATGCTTTTTATTCTGTTGTAATCATGATACAGTTACACTTAAATTATTCAACAATTTTGCATACTGTAACTTTCACTTGACTTGGCGAAAGCATTTCTGGGTATTATTGGATAGTCTTCATAATAATTGTTTAGACATACATGGGACACAGCTGACCTAAATTACATCTTTGAAGGGATTAGAGGAAGACTCTCCTTTCTCCAAGTCAGCACCGTCCTGTATCACGGTACACTGTTGAGTAGCAGAGGACAGACTGGATTTCAGTTTCCAGTGGTCTCCATCTGCCCTTGGTTGTGTGAAAATAAGTAATTCAAAACCTAAGCCGTTGGAACTTTAAAATACGTTGAACCTTAAGGGAATGTGATTATGGAACCCAAGTCGCATAAGTAAGAAGCTGCAACCTAGGCTGCTATCACCTTTCTCTGATTTTTGATTGGCTTTCTTCCTTACCTATGTTGTTTTGCAGAATGTTGTAAACCACTAAAGAATGTCAGGAAAGACCCTTTCCCCCCCTTACCTGTGGGTTTTCATTATAGATTTACTTCCTCCTTTCTTATAAAGGCTTTATGATTATCATCTTGTCTAAGAGGAAATGTTAAGTACACTCTTGTAAATTGGAAAGGAAATGAAACAGGCTATACAGAAAAGAAAACAAACTGTGACAAATTAAATTCTTGTAACTCATAAACCAGGCTTGTATGGAAAGTGTGATAATCCTACTAAACTTTTTTGTTTGCTGACTGTATAAACAAAGCTGTAACTTTTTACTTCACGTTGCTGACCCCATTTCTCTGGCGTCTGTGTTGCCCATATGGTCATCCTCAACTTTTGGCTTGAATAAACTCTTAAAAACTGGATTCTGATCCTTTTAATTATTTCAAGTTGACAGCTGGGTGGCCTTGTGTAGTGGAAAACCTAGAACGCCGTGCATGACAGCCCTGGCCTTACACATATATGTTTTCCAGCCCCATCCTGGAGTCCTGGCCGATGGATCACAAGATGCCAGCTGTGGGCTCTTGGGGCCATCATCTCACCTTTCTACTTCCACTGCTCTATGACTTTGGGGACTACTTTAAAGATATAATAGCTGCACAGCCGGCGTATTTATGCCTGTAAGGAGCAAGCCTTTAAAAACAATTTTTTTTTCTGAGTTGGAGTCGCACTCTGTTGCCCAGACTGGAGTGCAGTGGCGCACTTCCAACCACTACAGCCTCGACCTGCTGGGCTCCGGCGATCCTTCCGCCTCAGCCTTCCAAGTAGCCGGGACTACAGGTGTGCGCTACCACACCCGACTAGTTTTTGATTTATTGTAGAGAAGAGGTCTCGCCAAGTTGCCCTGGTGGTTCTCGAACCCGCGGGCTCAGGCATTCCACTCACCTCGGCCTCCCAGAGTGCTGGGATTACAGGCTGAGCCACCAAACCCGGCCTAAAAATTAAGTTTTAAAAAAGATATAATCGCTGGATTAATGTTAAGGAGTTGATACATTGAGAAAGTCCCAAGCAAGACTCAGAGGTCAAACTCCTTGTTTAACACACCTCTCCTCTACTGATTTGTACGACTCTGGCATCATAAAACATGTATTTAGTCTTTGTCCTGGGTTCCTGGCACAGAGCTCCTGAACCCTTGGAATTTCCTCAGTGATGGGAGTGTCTTTTGTTATCTATAATAAGCCCCTTTCAATCACACTGAGTTTATGCTAATGAAGAAACTCAGAGCAAAGATGCCCCTAGCAATTTCAGGATAGAGGCTGGACGCCAGAAAGACCAAATATGGGATTAGCGGGTGAAACCAATTAGCTCCACCCCCCCATGCTTTTGAAGGAACTGGGGGTGGGTCAGGAGATGGATAAAACTCTTGGACAATGAGATTCAGACAGCTTCCAGGTGCTGGACAGGTTGTGTGCCCAGAGAGGGCGTAGGAGCTCTGTGCCACTTCCATGCCCACACCTTGCCATGTGTATTTCTTCCATTTGGCTGTTTGGGTTGAATCCTTTAAAACAAATAAGCATCAGGGAGTGGTGGCTCACACCTGTCATTCCGACACTTTGAGAGGCTGAGGTGAGAGGATTGCCAGAGCCCAGGGATTTGAGACCAGCCTGGGCAACTTGGCGAGAGCTCATCTCTATAATAAACAAAAATTAGCCAGGCAGGTTTGGTTCCAGCTACCTGGAAGGCTGAGGCAGAAGGATCGCCTGAACCCAGCAGGTCGAGGCTGCGGTGGCTGTGAACGTGCCACTGCACTCCAGCCTGGGTGACAGAGTGAGACTCCAAATAAGTAAGTAAATAAAAATAAGCAAACAAACGTAAGTATGGTTTCTTCTGAGTTCTTTGAGCTGTTTTGACAAATTGTCCATCCTGAGTAGGGCTCATGGAAACCCTCAAATTTGTCGTTGGCCAGGCAGAAGTGTGAGTAGCCTGGGCACCCCATTTGCAGCTGGCAACTACAGCGGGGGCAATCCTGTAGGACTGAGCCCCTTGACCTGTGGGGTCTGTTCAGACTCTGGATTAAATTCTAATCTACATTGAACCATGGGACCCCACGTTACTTTCAGAGAATTGAAGATGTGGTATAGAAAAATATCATCCATTTAGTGTCAGAAGTGTTAACATCACACAACCACCATCATGGTCTGCCATTGGCATGGGTGGAATAAGGGAGATTTACCCACATGGTTCAAGCATTCCCAGGCTCTCAAAATCCCATCCCTTCCCAACTCCCCGCTAGTGAGAATGCAGACATGCTTGTCAGGGAAAACACTCCTAATATCCACCCCCCCCGGGAGAAATTTGGGGAAAAGATAGTCTAAATTATAAGTAGAGGCCGGGCTCTGTGGCTCAGCCTGTAATCCCAGCACTTTTGAGAGGACAAAACGAGTGGATTGCCTGAGGCCACGGGTTCGAGACCCACCCGGGCAACTTGGTGAGACCTCGTCTCTACAATAAATCATAAATTGGCCGTGCCTGGGAGCATGCACCTGTCGTCCGGCTACTTGGAAGGCTGAGGCGAAAGGATTGCCAGAGCCCAGCAGGTCGAGGCTGCGGTGGCCAGGAATGTGCCACTGCCCTTTGGTCTGGGCGACAGAGTGAGACTCCAATTAAAAAAAAAAGAAATTATAAGTAGAAAGAACCTAACTTTGGAAGGGCTTCACAATTTGAAAAGTTTATCACTACCCATACTGTCTATGGATCACATTATACTGCAGGGTAGAGTTTAGTCCTTTTATTCAACCACGCTTCTTTCCAAATTGGGGATTTTTGGAGCCTGTAGGAAAAAAAAAGAAACAGAGCCCATGGTAAGAGTTGCTTCCTTCATGACTGGAAGAAAAATCTGTGAGATTGCTACCCCAGCAAAAATTCTATTAAATTCTTAGCCAAAGGCCCTTGTACTTTGTAGTTTCTGTCTAGGGAAAGAAGGGGGAGAGAAGTTCCTTGATGTCTTGATGACTTCGGGTTTTGCTCTTGGGGTCTATCAACATTTTTTTTCCTCTCTCTGTAGTAGCACTTGGCATTTCAGGATTTATCTTTTTTACTACCTTCCACACTTACCTCTTCCTAGCCCACTAAATCACAAACCCTTCAAAAATAAGGATGAATGTTGTACAACAGAGCTTAGCGGAGTGACTGGCCTATGGCAGGTGTGGAGTAGATAAATGAGCAGGTTTGTGTGTGTGTGTGTGTGTGTGTGTGTGTGTGTGTGTGTGTGTGTGTGTACATACATGTGTGTGCATATACCTGGAGTGTTTCAAACACTAACAACTGATTCTCCATTCCTCCAGACACCGGCTGCCTGAACGAAAATTTAATTCAATTCTGACACAATCAACCTAGATTCAGCATCAGATCCTGTAAGTTAGGGATTTGCTCCCTCAAGAATGCCCCCACTTTAGATGTCAGTCCTAAGTCCCTGGACCAAAGACTTCTGACCAATTGGCCATACATTCAGGGAATACCCACAGCCGCCTTCTAAGTTTGATCATAAGTTATAAGAGCTCACAGAATAGAGGGAAACGTATTTATTATAAAGGATACAATGCAGGAATAGCCAATTGGAAGAGATGTGTGGGGCAAAGTAGGGTGAGGGCGGGGCAGTAATTCCAGCCGCTTTCGTGGCCCTCCTGGGGTGCCATCTTCCTAGAACCTTGCTGTGTGGGCTAACCTGAAAGCTCATCAGATCTTACTTTTTAGAGAGTGTTCATCTCCCTCTCCCCCAGGTTGGTGGGTGGTGTTGACAGTTCCAACCTTGTCATTCCTTGGTCTTTTTGATAACTAGCCCTAGCAAGAGGCTATGCAGGGGTTCCACCCTAAGTCACCACCTTAGCACAAGGCATGATCCCAAGGTCTTGTTGTGAACAATAAAAGACACGTTCATCACTCGGGAAATCTCAAGGGTTTTAGGAGTTCTGTGCAAAAAGCAAATTTAGTAAAAGACATTCCTGTTGCCATTATCACCCACTACTCAAGAAATGATGAGGGTTTTGATTGGGAGTTCTATGCAGAGAACCAGAGACAGAGCCCAAATGCATTTCTTATTCCACCACTGAGCGTGAAAAAGAAATGTGTCTGTGAGTCAATATCCAACTGGAATAATAAGGCCTACCTCGCAGGATCTTTGAGAAGAATAAACAAGAAAACTTTGGGAAAGCACTGAGATCAGTTCTTCGTCTTTGTATATGCTAAGCTTCGTTTGTAAATGTGACGTTTTCTAACCATGAAAGCTCCCATTTAGCTCCTGTGGCATATGACATCATTAGCATTTACATGTTGGTTTACTGTTGCACTTGGGCACTTCTAGGAAGCCGTCGGCTCCAGTTGAGTCAAGCGCTTTTGCCTATTAGGGCATGTCATTTAATCATGTTTTTGCAGCATATTTCACAGAGCAAATTTCTATTTGCATGTTATAAGCAAAAAGCCCCCTTGCCAAGGATGGTTAACTGCTAAGTGCAAATCTTCTATTTGGGAAAATGACAACTGGGTTGCTTGAACAAAATAAAGAAATCATATGAAAGAAGATAGTCTTACCTAGAAAGGAAATGAATAAATACATATAGCAACCCAGTGCAAGAATCTAGGGAGAAAGTAGCCAAGAATATTTTAATTTAAAACGATACATGAAAACCACCCAACCATTAAAGGAAGAGAGTCTTTAACCCAAAAAGAAAAAAAAGGGGATATATAAGAATATTGCAATAATTTAGAGAAGTTGCTAGGAATATCGTAATTAAAAAACAGGTATTAAAACCATCTAGCCAGACTAATATGAAAACACAAAGCCTTTTCAGATATATTTAATCATTAAAAGAGAAAGCATTTTCAAGAATTAATTTTCTGTTTTATTCTGCTTAGTTTTGTGTGTACATGTGTTTTCTTTTATCTTTACTTAATGAGAAGAAGCAAAAGAAACTAGACTAGCAAACTGCTAAGTCAAGTTACATTCATTTTAACTTTCCACAGAATGTTTGAAATAAGTTAAAGTGAGATTCTGGTTTTTGTAATGGTGCCCAACTGCCTCAAACAACAAAACAAAAACAAGCTGCTCTACCCACTGAACTGTATAAATGTGAAATTTGGCAGCCATTAAGCAAATCATTGTTCTTTTAGAAGATTTTAGGGCAGTCATTCTTTCTCTTGGACAGAACCACAAAACACCTGAGTATGAGTAACATTTGAATTGCCCTTTTTTATGATAACAAACTCTTTGTAGCTATGCTTCGATTAAGGAAAGAATGAAGAGGAATCTTCCTCTCTGGATGCAGCCGAATTCAAAGGGCTTCTGGCTTGGGTGGTCTAAGCAGGAGAGAAGCCAGATTATTCATGTAGCTTAATTTATATCCATCACAATTACAGTATCGTGTCTCTGATGCCAGTAATGATCACTTGGAAGCCAGTCACAGTTTCCCTCTCTGTCTAGCTCTGGCAGGGTGTACCTTCCAGGGCCATTCCGGCCCCAAGCCACCTCCTATTGTCCCTAAGCGAGAGGCTCTCCAATTCACGTTGCAGCAAGCCCAGCTCAGGACCCATGGCCAAAGAAGAAAAGAAATAGTGCATATGGATATCTGACAAAGTTGTTGGGGATTAGAAAACAGAATCTAGCAATAAGTATGGTAATTGGGTAATCTGAAACTTCCAGCACAGGGTTCTTGGAAAATGCAATCTCAGAACTGGAGTCCAGAGTTGATATTTGTATCATTACAGAGAATTATGAGAAATCCGAAACATTTTGGCGACATTTCAGTAATTTTCATTGGCAAGTTAATAACTTTTCTGTGTACTCTAGAAGAATCTTAATGCTGTGGTCAGGCAAAAGACCCCTGCCCCATGGACCTGAAAACGGTCCCCCGAATTGAACACTCTCCCTTCCGAAAACCACAGTGATATTTGACTGGAGTATGTAATGAGTGCTTGGTGAATGCCTAGGAATTTGATTCAGCTGCTGTTTGGGGGGGCGGGGAAAGCAGTATTTTTTTCTCTCATTTAATAACATCGAAGCTTTAATTATACTTTACTGTGGCACAGAGGGGAATTTCAGATCTGCAGGCTGTGGTTCAGTTCAGTTTGCTGCTAAGAAGCCTTGTTACTTCAAGGAAGCTTTCCCTTCTTGTTGAAAAAAAAATAGAGAACACAGCTAAATGTGACTGCTTTGCAGAAGTCACCCCTAAACACCCAAGGCAGTTCTGAGCTCTTCCCAGCAACCACTGCATCTTGGGTTCTCTCTGATCCTGACAGGGATGGTGGTCTTGAGACCACTGGTTTTCTCCTCTTCTCTTCACCCCCAGCTTCTGAGCCCCGCTCCCAGCCCCAAGGAAAGACCCCTGTTCTCTTTCCACTGGGATTCCTGGTTCTTTCCTAGGTTCTTCCCTAGTATATCATGAGCTCAAAAGAAAAGTCTTTACTGAATAAAGAAGGGAATGAAAAGTGTCGTCGTGGGACAAAAATGAACTGCATTTAAGAGTCCATGTTCTCTTTTCCTGTTAAGGCCATTTGCATAATTCCTTGTACTATTCTAAAATATAATCTTTGGGAGGTTGAAATCATATTCAGAAATGAAGACATAAACTTCCTTGTGAAATTTAGAGATATGAAAAGCTATTGTTTTATATAACATTATTATTGTTGTTATCATTGAGATCCTTAGTTGATTCTGAAACTTTGGAATCAGTGCTTTTGAAATTGCATCATCGCTTGTATACCTAATCCTGAATTGTATCCCACATCTTTCCAGAAAAAATAAAATGAAATAAAAATAAATTACATCATCAAATCCTTTCAGTGGCTGGATGAGGTCACTGACTCGAGAAAAGACAGATACTTGCCCAAGGTCACAAAGCAAGTTAGTGATAGAGGTGGCACTTGGACCCAGGTTTTCTGATTCTCAAGCTTTTTAAAAATGTCTTTCTTGTACTTCGAGTCCTTCAGTATCTACTGAGCACCTATTATGTCCTAGCACTCTGCTGGGTGTTGGGAATCTGAGAAAGAGAGAAACAATAATAAGGGTCTCCTTATTGATTAGTTACTATGCATGTGATACTGAGTAAAATACTCTATGTAATATTTCCCTGCTCCATACTTATAATTAAAACAAACTTCAACTTACAGAGGTTAACTTGCCAAAATAAAGTCTCACTTGCTTGTAAACAGAGCACTCTGTTTACAAGCACTCACAGAAGAACAAGGCCTCACGGGGACAGATAGGAAAAGTTTCTGAGAAAGTGTTTGGGTGGGGTTCTTTCCCTCAATCTTTTCTCCTATTCCCCCCTTTTTCTGGAGCCTGGTGACCTTGATAATATGACCCAAACTGGGTAAGGAGATAGACCCTCTTCAGCATAATGAGGGTCAAAAGATGTGTTTGTAGAAGGTAGACTTTGTGAGTAAAGATCTGATTTTTTTTCCTTTTTGTTTGTGTGTGTTAGAGTCTTACTCTGTCACCCAGGCTGGAGTGCAGTGACACACTACTCATGGCCACCGCAGCCTCAAGCCACTGGGCTCAAATGATCCTTCTGCCTCAGCCTTCCAAGTAGCTGGAACTACAGGCGCTCACTACCACACCGGCTTATTTTTTGATTTATTGTAGAGACAAAGTCTCACCAAGTGCCCAGGCTGGTCTCAAACCACTGAGCTCAGGCAATCCTCTCGCCTTGGCCTCCAAAAGTGCTGGGACTACAGGTGTGAGCCACTGCACCCGGTCTTTTTTTTTTTTCATTTTAAAGATGTGGGGTCCAATTCAGGGTTAGGTATACAAGTGTTCATTATGCAGGTAACTTTGTTGATGAGGTGTGTCCACCCCCCTCCCTTTCTTGCCAACCCCCCTTTTTTTTCTTTGAGTTGGAGTCTCACTCTGTCGCCCAGACTGGAGTGC
>NW_007255889.1:64991-87081 GCF_000164805.1 Carlito syrichta | reverse complement strand
ACCTGCCGGGCTCCGGCGATCCTTCCACCTCAGCCTTCCGAGTAGCTGGAACTACAGGCATGCGCTACCACGCCTGGCTAATTTTTGTATTTAATTTCATTGTAGAGATGAGGTCTTGCCAAGTTGCCAGATGGGTCTCGAACCCGTGGGCTCAGGCCATCCACTCACCTCAACCTCCCAAAGCACGGGATTACAGGTTGAGCCACCGAGCCCAGTCTCCAACCCTCTTTTTAAAGTATTACGACAATTGTTCAAGGTCCGCTTATGAGTGAGAACACATGGTGCTCTGTTCTTTGTTTCTGTGATATCTCTCTGAGTATTACAGACTCTAAGTCCATCCAAGCTGCTGCGAAGTTCAGGATTTCGTCCTTCTCACGACTATGTACTATTCCATCATGGAGCCCAGAGCACTGTGGAGTGGCAGCTTCTCCTTCCCCTCCTCCAGCCTCCAAATCAAAAGCCCTGCTAGGTCTACCGGCTGCAGAACCAGACCCGAAAGAGAATGGCCAACAGTGAGGAGTGGGCCTTGCCTGAAGGTGGGCTTAAGGAGCCAATTTGGGAGGAAGGAATGCAGGTGAGAGAGGGCCTGGGATGCTCAGGGTAGATGAGGAATGTGCTTGGGAAACCTGGGTCCAAAACCCCAGACTCGTAAAAGGAAGCTCGGAGACAAGACAAGGCACCTTACAAAGCCACCCCAAAATGCCCACCATTTTGAGGATTCTCCCTAGGTTGGGCTACATCACCAGGAACGAGAAATGTATCGTCCAGGACTTGACATCTTCCTTGGGTTTTTCTTGCTGAAATTAACATGTATAACTCACTGTTCCACCCTTCTCTTTCCTAGTGGAGTAGAGCAGGGAGCAGATCTAGGCCATACGTAAACAGTGATGAGTACATTCCAGAAGTCCATAGGGCCCAGATAAAAAAGTAACTAGGCCGGAAGTGTTGGCTCATGCCTGAAGGCCCACCACTTTGGGAGGCTGAAGTGAGAGGGTTGCCTGAGCCCACAGGTTCAAGACCAGTCTGGGTAACTTGGAGAGACCTCGTGTCTACAATAAATCAAAAAATTAGCCGGGCATGGTGATACATGCCTGTAGTTCCAGCTACTTGGAAGGTTGAGGCGGAAGGATCGCCAGAGCCCAGCAGGTCAAGGCTGCGGTGACCATGAGCGTGCCACTGCCCTCCAGCCTGGGCGACAGAGTGAGACTGTAACTCAAAAAAAAAAAAAAAAAAGCAACTAAATCTGCTTGAGAATCGGGTGTAATGGATAAAAATTATCAGCAAGGTTTGGTAAGACTTGAGCTAGCTGAAAAGTGTCTACTAGTGTTTGAGAAGGCTGGTCCAAGTCTAGGCAACCCTAACCCTAGGTATACAGAGGTTTGACACTGTGGCCTGTCAGGAAATGCTGCATTGATCAGTAGTTCTGTTCTGAAAGTTTGTCAAAATGCAGATTCGTAGACCTTGTCTTTGAGGCTCTAATTCAGTAGGTTCAGAAGAGTATTTTTTGTTTTTTTATGTTTCATTTTTTAACTTGGTCTCCTCAAAAGATAAAATGACAACAAATTTAGTTTAAAGATTTAATTGACTTTCATTTGCAATTCTAGAATCGGGCAACACCTGGTTTTATAAAATAGAATGAGTACTTCACTGGGAAGAACGGAATGGTTGGTTTTTGTGAGGCAGGAACAAGGAACTAGAACAATTTTTAAAAGTGGATGGTTAACACGAGTTACCAGGGTCTACTTTTCTCATAAGGATTAAAGCGAAGGAGACATTCTTATACTGACTCCGGGAGCCAGGCGCTTTCTGATTGGTTGCTGTGACTTTCCTGTTTGGGGATTTACCTGCTTAAAGTTTCAATTGATTAAGTGGCACTTAGTGCGAGTGACTCCATTTGGTCTGGTCTGGTCTGCTGGGGCCTCAGGAAGCTAGTCCAAAACAGTAGCCTCCCATAAACTTGAACAATGCACATAATTAGAATTCAGAAAGTACCTGCACATGGGCAACAAACAACTTACATCTTTATTTTCCTTAACTAAACTCTAACTGAAGTTTGACATCTTGAAAGTGCAGCCTACTTGTATAGTTAATCCTTAGTTGTACCCCACATCTCTATTGTAAAATAAATTATTTTTTTAAAAAGTAGGCCACAAACTAGGTGGCATTAGTCGTATCAATAGAAATGTCAAGTATCGAGTAGTATCAATATCAGTGTCATCAATAGAAACAACAAATATCTTGACATCCCATTACTCTTGTAGATATTTCCAAATAACATTCATACTAAAATAATACAAACTACTAACCTGGATGCCTAATCAAGTGATAGTATAATAAATAAGCATGTATATTACTACATCAGAAAATTAATACATAGTTTTATAGACAGAAAACGGTATCATTCATTTCCTTTGGGATCCTATGTATTTAATTGCATACATTTAAAACCATGGCGTGAGAAGCAAAGGCCAGATCGGCCTGTGGAAACAGAAGTTTAATTACTTCTTATTGACCAAGTGCCAGGAATCTCCATTTTTAATATGCACACCCGGTATTTCTGATGCTGGTGGTCTAGGGAATGCGTTTGAGAGACCCTCGTATAGGTGATGTGTGTGTGTGTGTGTGTGTGTGTGTGTGTGTGTTTCTAATGACGGGGAGTTGGGGTTAAAATGGCATGCTAGGGCGACAGAGCATGAAAAATGGGCCTGAGAAGTCAGCGGCCTGGTGACCAGTCTCCCCAAAGAAGTTCATCAAATGCTGCCCAAAGAATGTCGCCTTCTCAGACGTGAACGCGAAGGCACAAACAAGGAACGCATACCACTGAGTCACCCGACTGTGATTTATTCTTTGCTTCTCACAGTCACTGCTGAACCACCGTAGTGACGCTGCGAGGATTTATGAGAATCACAGATTTATGCACGTGCTGCGTCTCCTATTAGCCTGATATGGGCCGAGAATGGGAATAAAAATAAATGAGCTGTGAGACCAGAAGCAGATCTAAAAACAGGAAATGCCAAGAAACCAGGGCTCTCTGGTACTACCTCCTCTTGCCTTAAGACTGTTCTGGCAGCCTGTTCTGCCCCTCAGCTACATCCAGAGAAAAAGAGGCTGGGAGCTGCATAGGAGGATAACAAGTAAGCCCACCCACAGTCTAATTTCAAGTGTTTTATTTGACCTCATCATGTTTTAAGTATAAACCACATTCGTCTGTGGGTTCAAAGAGCCCTCAGAACTCCATTTAGTTTCTACTTCCTGCAAGCCAGGTGATTTCCATACTTGATCTCATATAACTTTTAGAGAGTTGCTGGGATCCCATTTGGCAATTAAATGAGACTCTGTGGGATAAAGATTTTGCTAATCCGGTGCAAGAGTCGCTAGCCGTGAACCCTGGCTGATTTTACAGCTCCATGCTGCTTCTCTAATTTGTGCTGAGGAATTCCTACAGTGAGTTAAAGAGAAAAAGTACACACTGTCTCTTTAAACACAAAATCAAGTTAAAGGTGGCAACATACATCCATTTAGCTCTTCAAAAAGGAGTAAAGCGATTATTTCCAGCACAAGCCCCCAAGGACACAAAGAACAGGAGAATACATCACAGGAGCAAAATTTTGGCAGCAGCAAAGCAGATGGAAGATGGAGGTGGCGACGTCAGTAGCTGCAAAAATGCTGATTCTCAGCCCACAGAGGAAGAGCCAGTTGGGCAGGCTGACTTGGACCCCACACGTCCCCAAAGAACCAGAAATTGGTGGGACTGTGTACCTCTGGAAACAGGAAGGCTGGGGGGCCTAATAACTGGAGGGTGTGCGTGTGGGTGTGTGTGTTTGGAGGGGGGTGTGTTTAAAGTAAGTTTAAAAAGCAGCTAAGAGCTGGGCATGGTGGCTCATGCCTGTCATCCCACAATTTGGGAGGCAGAGGCGAGAAGATTACCTGAGCCTGGAGGGTTTGAGATCAGCCTAGACAGCTTGGCGAGGCCTCACTGGTACCATAAATCAAAAAATTAGCTGGGTGTGGCGGTGCACGCCTGTATTTCTAGCTACTTGGAAGGCTGAGGCAAAAGCATCGCCTGAGCCCCGCAGGTCGAGGCTGCGGTGGTTGTGAGCATGCCATTCCACTCCAGCCTGGGCAACAGAGGGAGATTCTGACTCAAAAAAAAAAAAAAAAAAAAAAGCAGCTAAGCCCCACATTTCTTTCTCTATAAATCACAGCCTGGATGTTAATTCTTTGAAAGGGGATCAAATAAAGGGTCTTTGCCCTGTAGAAAACCAGGCACAGATAAAGACGAGGCATTCATACTGCGGAAGATGAAATAATGAGAAAGTTTATGGGGTGATTTGAGGCAACCCATCACCATGCTCCCACCTACACTTTCTATTTGACTCTCAGACCAAGATGATATTCTGCAGAAATGCAAGTGTCGGGAAGAGTCCTCTTGGAGAATCTGGCTGGCTCGGTGGTCAACACCGAGAGGCCCCATCCAGATCCACCTTCGGGGAACAACTGACTGCACATTGCGGGGAACCCCGGCAACGCTCTTTGGTATCTGATTCAGCTGGAGAGCTCCCTTGCCCAGGGCCTCCCTGGTCCTCCTGGGGTGCCACATGCAGTGACCATGGGGACCGGGTTAGGAGCAGCCACTTCCACTTCAGCCCAATACGGCATGCCCAGCACTCCCTCCTGGGGTGGCCTGTACCACAGTTCAAATTCCTCCTCTGCCCTTTTCTGCCTCCCATCCGTCCATGTCACAGCATCAGTCCTGAAGAGACAAATTGCAGCTCAATTTTGTCTCAGTGTCTGCTTCTAAGAAAACAAATCCCCCACAGTCCCCAAGCAAGACAGACCCAAATGTCATGCCTACAGTTTTCTCCTCCCCCCACCTGTGGACAAAGCAGCAGTTCCTACTGGGAGGCCCACAGGTGAGGCCTGATGCAGGTACCTGGGCTTCCAGTTAGTTGTGGAGTCCCATGCACTTAAGCATGAGACACCCAAGTATCACCTGACTCCACAGGAAAGGCTTCGATGTGAAAAACAGAATGCAAAGCGAAGAGGCTGCACAAAACATCGTGTTTATCCAGCTAGTTTACCCATGAATCAAAATTGAGGAAGCATTAAAATATCAGGAAAACATAAAAAGCTCTTGGAAATTAAAAGCCAGGCACAGTGGCGCTTGCCTATAATCCCAGCACTTTGGGAGGCCAGGGCAGGAGGACAGCTTGAGCCTAGGAGTTCCAGAACTGCCTGGGTAACATAGTGAGACCTCGTCTCTCCAAAACAATAAAAAAATTAGCTAGGTGTGGTGGCACACACCTGTAGTCCCAGCCACTTGGGAGTCTGAAGGAAAGATCACCGGAACCCAAGAGGTTGAGTTTGCGGTGAGTTGTGATCATCTTGCCACTGTACTCCAACCTGGGTGACAGAGTGAGACCCCGACTCAAAAAAGAAGCCCTTGGAAATTAAAGTGACCAGCAATAGTTTTGTTTGTTTGTTTTTTTTTGAGTTAGTCTCACTCTGTCACCCAGGCTGGAGTACAGAGGCACACTGCTCACGGCCAACACAGCTCAACATGGTAAACTCAGGCAATCTCCCCACCTCTGTCTTCCAGGTAGCTGGAACTACAGGTGTGTGCCACCATCCCCAGCTAATTTTTTTGGTTATGTAGAGAGGTCTCGCCAAGTTGCCCAGACTGGCCTCGAACCCTCTGGGCTCAGGCAGTCCTCTCGCCTCTGCCTCCCATAGTTCTGGGATTACAGGTGTGAGCCATCATATCTGGCTTCCAGTAATATTTACTAGGGAGGACCTCAACCAAAAGGTTTGGAGGTAAAGTCAATTTCCTAGTATGTAGAGCAAAAAAGAAAAAAAAGAAAGAAAAAATGAGAAAGATAAAACAAACCAGAAAAATTTGAGTTTGAGTCCTAAAGATCCAGCATCCCAATGATATCACCTCCAAAAAAAGAGACTAGTGAAACTTGAAGACACCAATATTAAGTAAATAACTCAAGAAATGTTCCCAGAATGGACGGCACGTGTTTCTAGAGTAAAAGCATCCCTTAATTAATAACATATTAATACTCAGCAAATGATTTTTTTTCCACAGGCTAAAACCACCCAAAGCAAGGGGAAGAAAAAAAGAACTCAGAAAAGAAAAAATAAATAACACAAATTTTCTGAGAGAGGTGGAAAGCAGTTTTTCTGCAGAAGATCAAGAATCAAAATGGCTTTGGACCACACAGATTTAACAGACAGACGAAAAGGAATACCTTCAAAAATCTGGGAAAATTAAATGATTCCTAGTGTTTTATACACTATGTAAGTCTAAGTTAGGGCGAATGGATGCTTTAGTCCAGGGGTCCTCAACCCCTGGGCCACGGACAGCTACTGGTCTGTGGCCTGTTGGGAACCAGGCCACCTAGCACGAGGTGAGCAGCAGGGGGCCAGCCAGTCAAGCTTCCCCGTATTATTATTATTTTTTTTTTTGAGTTGGAGTCTCACTCTGTCGCCCAGACTGGAGTGCAGTGGCCGCTCCCGGCCACCGCAGCCTCAACCTGCTGGGCTCCAGCCATCCTTTGGCCTCAGCCTTTCAAGTAGCCGGAACTACAGGAGCACGCTACCACGCCCGGCTAATTTTTGATTTATTGTAGAGATGCGGTCTCGCCAAGTTGCCCAGGCAGGTCTCGAACCCCCGGGCTCAGGCAATCCACTCACCTCGGCCTTCCAAAGGCGCGGGATTACAGGCTGAGCCACCGAGCCTGGCTGCTTCCCTGTATTTACAGCCGCTGCCCACGCTCACATGACCGCCTGAGCTCTGTCCCCTGACAGATCAGCCCTGGAAAGCCTGCTTCCGTTTCCAACATCCTGTCTTTGTGAAGCAATGTTTTCTGCAGTGACAGCAACCAAAACGAGATTTCAGAGCAGACTGGACATGAACAACAAACTTTGGGCATCACCGTCTCCCATCACCCCCAAGTGGGACCACCTAGTTGCGAGAAATACAGCTCAGGGCTCCCACTGATTCTGCATGATGGTGAGTTGTACTGTTATTTCATTATATGTTACAATGTGATCATAATACAAATAAAGAGCACAATAAGTGTAATGTGCTTTAATCATGCCAGAACCATCCCTTCCCACTCCCCCATCTGTGGAAAAATTGTCTTCCGTGAAACCAGTTCCTGATCCCCAAAAAGTTGGAAACTTGGCTTATAAACAAGAGACATTTATTTCCCACAGTCTGGAGGCTGGGTAGCCCCAGAACAAGGCACTAGCAAGCTTCGTGTCTGACCAGTGCGGTCCTGCTTTCCAGTTCGCATATGGTGCCTTTTCACTGGGTCCTCACATGGTGGGAGGAGTAAAGGTTTCTCTGGGACTCTTTTATAGGGACACAAATCCTGTTCTTGGGGGTTCCACCTTCATCACCTCCAAAGTCTCACTCCCTAACACCATCACGTGGGAGATTAGCTTTTAACATATGAATTGTGGGGAGACAAACATTTAGACCAGTGCAATGTGCAATAAAGATGTTTGTAAGCACATGCAATATCTCAACAATGTTAATTCCCATGCATCTCTGGAATCTACTTAAGAATGAGTTCTGGGGGTGCAGGGGGTGGGGGGAAGAAAAGGGAATAAACCAAAAAAGAGATTTACAAGGTTTGCAGCGGACTCAGGGATCTAACAGCAGAGGGTGCGAGGTCCCGGAAGATGCCGAAAAGAAGGAGGAACGAGTCTGTTTCCTTCGAGGCTCTGGGATGGCCTTCTTCAAGAAGATGAATCAGAGAGGCCCCTTCGTGTGTCAGAATCAGAGAGGAGGCCATTTGGGCAAGCAGGAGACTCCGGGGAGCACTTACGGAGATGTACAGCAAAGAAAATAGATAAGGAAAGGCAATTACTAACTTCAGCACGAGCAAAAATCTGCAAGAAAGGAAGTCTAACACTGATATACCACACATTTTGCCTGTATGTATGTCTATTTACAAAGAAATGTTTGAATCTGTAAATATGTAAAGAAGCACTTGTAGGTTTGCTTATCTATGGGCTGTTTGTAAATAAACATTTACATATTCAAATAATGTCAATATTGAATAGCTTTCTCACATAAAAATTAGATAAAGCCTGTTAGGAAGATAGGAATGGAAGAACTGTACATGTCAGTAGAAGGGTCTGAGAAGGTGAGTGAAAGACAATTAAATCCTCATTTTCTAAAGTGGATAGAAGATTCATAAAACCTATAACTAAAAAATTTTTAAAGTACTATTTAGAGACAAGAGAGGATATATTGAGAAAAAAGTCTACAAAGTTTAAAATGATCATCTCTGGGGATTTATGGGATAGGACAGAGAGGAAGTCAGTGTTTTAATAAGCCTTGTAGAACTCTTTCTTTTTTTCTTTTTTTCTGAGAAAGCAGGATTCATTAAAAGGAAAGAAAAGCTCCCAGAATGGGAGGGGACCTGAGGGGGTTGCCCAGAACTCTTTGATTCTTTAAACCATGTGGTCTTGGATCACATTAATAAAAGTAAAAACCGGCCAGGTTCACACCTGTAATCCCAGCACTTTGGGATGCCACAGAGGGAGAATTATTTAAAGTCAGGAGTTTGAGACCAGCCTGGGCAACATAGTGAGATCTCACCTCTACAAAAACTTTTTTAAAATAATTAGTGGGGTATGGTGGCATGCGCCTGTAGTCCCAGCTATTTGGGAAGCTAAGGCAGGAGGTAGAGACTACAGTGAGCCATGATTGTGCCACTTTACTCCATTCTGGGTAATAGAGTGAGATTCTAACTCAAACAAAAGAAAACAAACAAATAAAAAAATCATCAAATAACCTAAAATTACATTTTCTTTCTTTCTTTCTTTTTTTTTTATTTGAGCTGGAGTCTCACTCTGTCACCCAGACTGGAGGGCAGCGGCCACTCCCGGCCACCGCAGCCTTGACCTGTTGGGCTCCGGCGATCCTTCCGCCTCAGCCTTCCGAGTAGCCGGAATTACAGGCATGCGCTACCACGCCCGGCTGATTTTTTTGATTTATGGTAGAGATGAGGTCTCGCCAAGTTGCCCAGGCAGGTCTCGAACCTGTGGGCTCAGGCAATTCACTCACCTCGGCCTCCCAAAGCGCGGGATTACAGGCTGAGCCACCGAGCCCAGCCAATCCCAGATTTTAACTTCACCTATCTGAAAGGGCTCTTAGGAGGATTGAATGAGTTAATACATATAAATGCTTTGAACCATGCTTGGCGCACAGCAAGGTTTCCTAATGCATTAGGTATTAATATCACAACCGTTGCTGTTGTTGTTGCTGTTATCCAATGGAGAAAGTTGGAGTGGCACCCAGGGTCGGTGCTTGAGTGACTGTCGGGGGAAGAGGAAGCAAGGGTGGAAGGAGTGCTGGTTGCCAAGTAGAAGGTTCTGGGTCCGGGCGCGGTGGCTTACACCTGTCATCCTGGTACTTTGGGAGGCTGAGGAGGGAGGATTGCTTGAGTCCAGGAGTTCAAGACCAGCCGGGGAGGCGTGGAGATTTTTCATCTCTACAAAAAATCAAAAATGAATCCTGGCATGGTGGCCCATGCCTGCAGTCCCAGCTACTCAGGAGGCTGCGGTGGGAGGATTGCCTGAGATCAGAAGGTCGAGACGGTGGTGAGCTGTGATCGATGCCTCTGCACTCCAGCCTGGACAACAGAGTGAAACTCTGACTGAAAAAAGAAGGAGGAAGAGGAGGAAGAGAAGGAAGAGGAAGAGAAGGAGAAGAGGGAGAAGGAGAGGGAGAGGGAGAGGGAGAGGGAGAGGGAGAGGGAGAGGGAGAGGGAGAAGGAGAAGGAGAAGGAGAAGGAGGAGAAGGAGAAGAAGAAGAAGAAGAAGAAGCACCCACAGCCCAGAAGGCCCAATCTCAGGCATTGGTGCTTGGCCTCCAGTTCTTCGGGCATACCAAACGAAAGACATTCCCAGATTCAAGCCAGATGCGGGAGGATCTGGTTCTGGCACCCACGGTCCACAGACCGTGCTGCATCCTGCCCTTCTCACCACCTGGCCAAGCATCAGGCCAAGTGTCAGGGCTAGCCCACTCTTCCCAGCCCCTCTTGAAAACTGTTGTGGGTTCACCTGCAGCCCCTGGAAAGATGTTCAAGGGCTAACTCCCAGGACCTGTGAGTGTGATCTCACTGGGGAATACAGACTTTGTAGATGTGTTCAAATGAAGTCACAGTGGATTAAGATAACCCCTAAACCAAGCCCTGGTGTCCATGCAAGAAGAGGAAACTTTGGGCACCGATTCAGAGGAGACACACAGAGAGACCATTTGATGACAAAGGAAGCAAGATTGGAGAGATGATCTGTGGGCCAAGGGATGCAGAGGAACACCAGCATTCGCCAGTAATCAGGAGAGGAGGGAAGGAGTCTCCCCGCTAGTCTTGAAAGAAAGCATAGCTCTGTCAACACCCAGACTCCAGAACTGTGAGAAATAAATAGACGTTGTTTTAAACCACCACATTTGCAATCATTTGCACAGCATCCCTAGAAAACCAACAGTAATATTAACGTTCTACTAGTTGCTGCTTCACCTACCTCCAAGTTGGTTGCAGTCCCTTTGCTCACCAACTATGTCTTTCTAACGTGGAATCTTTTTTTTTTTTCTGAGTTACAGTCTCACTCTGTTGCCCAGGCTGGAGGGCAGTGGCATGTTCGTGACCATTGCAGCCTCAACCTGCTAGGCTCAGACAATCCTTCCACCTCAGTCTTCCAAGTAGCTGGAACTACAGGCACATGCCACCATGCCCAACTAATTTTTGATTTATTGTAGAGATGAGGTCTCGCCAAGTTGCCCAGGCTGGTCTCAAACCCCTGGGCTTGGGCAGTCCTCTCCCCTTGGCCTCCCAAAGTGCTGGCATTACAGGCTTGAGTCACCGTACCTGGCCTCTAACTTGGAATCTTTAGAGAAGAGACTGGGGGAGGCCTCCATTCTTTTCTGCTCAGAATACCACCTGGGCCACTCACACACACTGGTCTGCCCCTTCCCAGAACTCTGGGTTCCCCAAGGAGCAGTCAGCTTCAGGCCACATGGGGAGACTTAAATGGAAATGTAATTCCGATTCACCTTTTCCTTTGGGTGGGGACACCTGACATATGCCTGAGTGCCTAACAAAGGCCTTAGAGATCAGCCCAAGGGCGACCTTTCTCTCTCCACCTGTTCTGGAAGAACTAAGCAACTAGTACCTCTTTTCTCTGTTGGAAGGGGAAAAATAAATAAATCCCCAATGCGTCTTTTCAATTGATTCCCACTTTACAGATTAAAGAACAGAGGCTCAAAAAGCAGATCAATGTATGTTGGTAGAAAACACATTTTAATGCACGTGCATCTGATTCTAAGCTGGGTTCCTCTCTGTAATGGTAACAAGCTCCCTGCTTAAAATGGGAAGGCATAGACTGGATTCCCAAGGCCAGGGTTGTGTAAGTGCCTTCCTTTGTATTCTGTTGTTTTCGTGTGTGTATTACAGGGTACACTGGGATCCTTCCGGAATGAAGACATGGATTAACCAAAGTTAATACTATAGCGATATTAACCTGTATGAACTTGTACCTGGGAATGTCTTTTGTTTGGTGAGATACTCAGCAAATACTCGAGAAAGGAAGAAAAGAATTGAGGAGAGGAGAGAGAAGAGAAGAAGAAGTTTAAAGGGGGGGAGGAAAATAAATAGGAAAAAAACGAAGCTTCTCACAAACACAGATGCCCTGGCTCTGAGTTGAGGCGCCCACCTGAGAGCTGTATGCAAAGGCAAGTTCAAACTGGAAAAGCCCACGGCAGCATGTGGCGTGGAACCGAGCCCCAGCACCACGCCTTCCATTTCTCACCGTTGAGACGCACGTGAATTGAAAGACAGACTTCCGGAAGGAGGTGGGAGAACGATCTAGCCCTTCATTACATGTGCATGTGGCTGTTGTGGTTTCTCGGAGGTTATAATTCAGTCTTTGTGTTTTCCTCTTTCAGTTTGGAACCCACTGAAAAGAGAACCTAAGAGGCAAAACCTCGACTTCATTATGGATGAGGCTGGACCGGAGGACCACTGCGGGGGGTGGGGTGGGAAGAAGGCTTGCACATCTCCCCAAGGCTAGATCTGGCCTCCGCCTTGAGTGGAGTCTGCAGAGCCCCAGGGTCACTGCTAAGTATCTGGAAACTTCGGAGGCAGCAGACAAAGATGTTGTTTCAGGAGAGGGCACCCGTGTGGGTGCGTGGCTTGGCACACCAAGTGAGGGCTGCTTTTCAGCCTCCGCTGTCCCCAAGCCTGGCCAGGGGCTTTGGTCAGCCCACATACTGCTCAACTCTTTGCAGCTGTCCTGCCAAGCAAGGACTCGCCTTTCAGGCTGCAGCATGGAGCACCTCAGCCTGGCTCCAACCCACCGGCCCTAACGGAAGGGCTGGGAAACCCCAAGCCTCTGGATCTGCTTCTAGAAGAGGCCCTGGATCCAGGTGTCGACACTATGTTGAAGATAAAACTCACAAGGAAAACCTCACACTCACCAGGAGCAGTGGCTCACACTTGTAGTCCTAGCACTTTGGGAGGCTGAGGCAGGAGGAATGCTTGAGCCCAGCAACCAAGTGAGACCTCATCCCTACAAAAAAAAAAAGTTAAAAATTAGCCAGGTGTGGGGGTGCACACCTGTAGTCCTGTCTTACTTGGGAGACTGAGGTGGAAGGATCGCCTGAGCCCAGGAAGTAGAGGCTGCCGTGAGCTGTGATCATGCCACTGCACTCCAGCCTGGGCAACAGAGTGAGACCACAACTCTAAAATATAATAATAAGAAGAAGAGGAACACATCACACTAACCGGGCAGCCAAGAGGACTGAAAAAATGAAACCAGGCAGACCTCGCCAGCGCAGAGGTTTATGAAGGTCCAGCCTAGTCGGGGCATGCCCATAAGAGGAGAGATTGTAAAAATTTTGACTAAGACCCACAATACGAGGAATGTCTTTTAGGAGTTTGGGTTTTGTTTTGTTTTATTTGGTTTTTTTTTTTTTTCATTCTCTAGAGAAGCCAGAAAGGAAGGAGATATGTTTTATAACCTTGACCCAAGATACATACACACAAACACACCCTGAAATACAAATTTTTAGAAACAATATTTATAATGTTCCCTGTATTTTCTTTTATTTTATTCTACATAGATCTCAACTTTTTTTTTTTGAGTTGGAGTCTCACTCCTTCGCCCAGACTGGAGTGCAGTGGCATACACGCTCACGGCCACCCCAGCCTCGACTTGCTAGGCTCCGGTGATCCTTCTGCCTCAGCCTTCCAAGTAGCTGGAACTACAGGCACGCACTATCACACCTGACTTTTATTTTACCGTAGAGACGAGGTCTCGCCAAATTGCCCAGGCAGATCTTGAACCTGCTGGCTCAGGCAATCCACTCGCCTCGGCCTCCCAAAGTGCTGGGATGACAGGCTGAGCCACCGAGCCCGGTCAGATCTCACCTTTTACTGGTGTCATGACTCCTTATTGGTCATAGTTCGAAGACATTCGGAACTCGTGAAATCAAACTCTTCTCCCTGTGAATCAGACGGAACATTCCTTCCTTGGGAAGCCGTGAGTGAGGAGGAGAGCGGAGGGAGAGTGTCCCACAGCTTCCTGGTACTTCCAAGGGGGAGGAAATTCTCATTCGAGGGGTCCCAGAAACGTGGGGAGGAGATGATGTGACCCTGCACCCTGAAACACCGATGCCATCGTTTAAATAATAGACAGCAATTTCAGAAATGCCAAAATGGCTTTAAGTGCTTTGGGGGATTAAGTAAATACAGTCTTCTTCCCGAACTGTGACTTGACTCAAAAGTACTTGGTTTTAGTTTTTGTTTTTCTTTTTACAAACATGCCCTCCTGGATGGCTTCGAAGTGTGACCACATCGATGCATTATCTGAAGTGACTCAACCGGAACAGACCAAAACAGCAAAACACCCTTAGAGCCGAGCCAATATTTTATTCCTTTCAAGCCTCAGTGGAGCCTGAGCGCAAAGGCTTCTGAAGTGTCAAGCCCAGAAGCCAAGGGGCCCTTGGCTCACGCAGCTCTGCCTTCTGACTTGCATCCTGGGTCCCAGCCATTCCCAGATGCTGTCAGATCCCCCAGAGACCCCAAAACGCTCCAGGCCCAAGCCTCTGTCGTACAGCTTCTTCTGTCTAGACAGCGTTTTCTTTCACTCCTTACCTCCCTATCAGCTTGCTAAGAACCTACTCATCTTTCAAAATCAGCTCAAGGATCTTCACGCATTCATTCCTTCACTCATTCATTCATTTCTTAACACATTTTAGTCAAGGGTGCACCGGATGCCAGAACCCATGTGGGTTATTGGGGAAACCAAAGGTGAACCAATACATGGTCTCTGTTCTTAAAAAGCTTGCAGTCGAATACTCAGGGGTCTATCACACAAACAAAGAACAGAGTTCCATATGTCCTCACTCATAAGCGGACCCTTGACATTTACCATAATACTATAAGAAAGGAATTGGCAGGAGTGGGATATTGCCTGGGTGGGGATGGGGACATAACATCAGCAAGGCTACCTGATCTCAGACCAGGCAAAGTGGGGACCAAAGGGAGGCCCAGGCTTTACCTGTACGATGACCACTTGTATACCTAATCCTGAATTGTACTCCACATCTTTACAATAAAATATATATAAACTAAAAAAAAAAGCTTACAGTCAAGTCAAATGCTGTAGGTTTTTATGAGGTCATGTGGTGAGTGTAATAATTCAAGCAAGCACACAGGGTGCTATCAGAGCCCAGAGGTGGAGCCCATGACCCAGTGTAATGGGTCACGTACGGCTCCCCAGGGGAGCTGATGCTTGACCTGCTGAAGGGGTGAAGGAGAGAGGTGGGGTTCCAGGAGGTAGCAAGCATTTATTCCCAATTTAGAAATGGAGAAACAGAGGCATGGAAGGGCTGAATACACTTCCCAATGTGCAGAGTTATCAAATAACAGAGTGGCATTTGATCCCAGTTCATACCAACTCCAAGGCAGGTCTCTTAATCACTAGCTCAAATTGTCTTCCATTTGCCATAGAAATCCAGACAAGGAGGAGATCCCGGTGGAGACTGGACAAGTAAGAGGACGAAACTGGATGGGAAGGCATGGACTATTAGATCCATGGCGAGGCCAAGTGCTAAGCCCACAGAAAACTTATGGGGGGGGGCAGGTGTTGGTTAGGGATGGGCACAGACCTTGGTGGTCTTGGACCTGCAGTGAAGCAGGCCTGTGCCTTCAAGTTCACGCAGGGCATGTGCACGAATCCATGCCACATGCCAGGGTCACCTGATGCTTGAGTGTAAGAATTTCAAAGTCAAAGGAAGCGAGGTATAAATCCTGTTTCTGAAAGTTATTAGAAGTGTGCCCTTGGACAATGCACTGATCCTTTGTGAGCCTCTGTTTCTTGAACTACATAATAGGAAAAGCAATACCATCTTATGGGACTGTGGTGAGAATTAAGTGGGAGTAAGGGTAAAAGCACTAAGCATATTTTCTGGAGCCCAACCCGTGCTGAATTCACATTCGTTCTACTTCCTCAGAGCATTCTTCAGGTTTCCCCTCTCAAGTGAAGGAGATAAGCCTGGGTTCATCCGCTTCCTCCCCCATGAAATGGGCACGAACCGGGGAACCAGCCCCATTATGGTACCAACGAGTTCTTGGCAATAACCCTGCTGGGCAGTGACTGGAGACAGAATGTCCCATGGCACTGAGCTGAGCTTGCTAACATCGAAATGGAAGAAACAGGGTCCACCTGTAAGAGCTGTCAGGGGATCCAGGAGCCACCCATGCCCTGCAGGAAGCAACTGTTGATTGTGTCATTAATAACACTTAGTATTGTCCCAGTGCTGTTCCAAGCTAATTAATTCTGCTCCAAATCCCGGAAAACAAATGCCTGGGTGAGTTGGAGACAGACCTCTGTTTCTGAGATGGAAGGGCGGAGAAGCCTGTCTTCTGTAGGGATGGGAAAAAGAAAAAAGCCATATCACACACTTCCTAGGGCCGGCTACCCAGGGGGAGAAAGAGGGCGTTGAGCTCTGGGGGACATTTACCTCCCTATCCCTGAGACCTTCTCAAAACCAAACAGGAACAATCACCCAAAGTTGCAAAGACACAAGAAGGCTCACTCATGCCTAGGACATGTTACCCCCCGCAAAAATAGCAAGTAGCAGGGGTTGTTAAGCTGACATGCCATCCAGTTGGGAACATGCATCGCTCTGTCTCCCTAGAGCTCAGGACCAAGCCCGTGTGCCAGGACGTGGCTTGTAGTGAGCTGGCCAACTTTGCAGCCATTTAACTCCGTGGATACTTACTTCATGGACCAGAATCTTGGGGTACCAAGAATCCAACCCAGTTCCCTCCCTCCTTGGGAGTGCAGAGTTAAGTGCGAGAGACAAAGAAGTCAGACTGGAGACAAAGAGAAATGTATAATGTCAAGAGAAGTACTCAGATAGAGTGCACAAAGAGCTTGAGGCATCTGAGAATGCAGAAAAGAATCTTGGGAAAGAGTATGTTTGAGCTGTTTGGAAAGGTGATTAGGAGACAACAAACCAAAGACATGGACAGATTGGTTACACAAAGACTAGATGTGCAAATGCTTAGTGTCAAGAAAGGCCAACACTGTCCGGGCACGGTGGTTCATACCTGTAATCCCAGCACTTTGGGAGGTTGAGGCGTTATGACTGCTTGAGGCCAGGGGTTCGAGACCAGCCTGGGCAAAAGAACTATACCTCATCTCTACAAAAAGAATAAATAATTAGCTAGGCATGGCAGCATGTGCATATAGTTCTAGTTACTCGAGAGGTTGAGATGGAAGGATCGTCTGAGCCCAGGAGGTTGAAACCGCAGTGAGCCGTGATCGTGCCACTGCACTCCAGCGTGGGCGACAGAGTGAGACCCCCGACTAAAAACAAAGGAGGCAAAACACATTCAGGAACCTGAAGGTAGTTCCCTGGGGAGTTGGAATGTTTCAAGGGGACTCATCAAAACTCATGTCATCATGAAGGGGAGAAAGCCTTGGGGGAAGACACAGGAGTGTACAGATATGGAGAGGACACAAGAAGAGTTTAGAGGACGGAGTCTTAAAGGAAAGAGCAAGAGCAGGTGAGGGCTGGCCCACGGGGAAGGGGTCTGGCCTCATGAAGCAAGATCAGGCATCTCTCGGGCGACGCCTCCTAGCCCATGAGATTTCGAGTCACTAGGTCAGGGTTGGGACCCAAGACTCCACACTCCAGCGAGCGTTCCAAATGGTACAGATGCAGGACACCCACATACTCATGTTGGGGATTGTGGCAGGAGGGGTCTGGTGCCTTGGCTGGCCTCACGGACATCCAGACTCTGGTCTGTTCTGTTTGCAAAGCAATCCCAGAAGCTACAGCACCTGCCACAAAGTGCTGTAGCTTTCCTTGTCTTCTTCTAAAGTTTTAACTTTTCAAATCCAGAGAAGCTCCTGAAACGTACATTTTCAAAGATTCTGTCCCTTCTAGCAAGTTCCTTGAGAGAAGGGACACATCGGATTTGAAGTCACATCCCAGCTTCTGCCACAGGTTGGCCGGGTAGGTTGTCCGTGCTTGTTTAATTAATGGAACTGACTTCCGTTCATTTTCTGAAACGTGTCCTGTGCAAACATAAGCAACCATTAGGGAAATTTGTACAGATGCAATCTGTCTAGGTGACTACCTGCCCTGGTTCTCTCTGCAAGAATAAGAATTCGGTCTCCGGAAATTCCAGGATGACATTTGGACCAGGGACCAGTGATTGTGTGTGTTCGTGGCATGATGCTGCCTGTGTGCGGTCTGTGTGGTCACTGCAAAGTTTAATGGACATAAGAAAACTCAGGTGTGAGCCGGGCTCGGTGCCTCAGCCTGTAATCCCACACTTTGGGAGGCTGAGGTGAGTGGATTGCCTGAGTCTGCGGGCTCGAGACCCGCCCGGGCAACTTGGCGAGACCTCATCTCCATAATAAATCAAAAACTAACCGGACGTGGTAGCGTGCGCCTGTAGCTCCAGCTACTTGGAAGGCTGAGGCGGAAGGATCGCCGGAGACCAGCAGGTCAAGTCTGCGGTGGCCAGGACTGCCCACTGCACTCCAGTCTGGGCGACAGAGTGTGACTCCAACTCAAAAAAAAAAAAGAAAAGAAAAGAAAACTCAGGTATGAACTTCGCTGCAAATCAGCTATAAAGCCCTGGAAAAGTCACCAGTTTTCTCCATGTTTCCATTCATTCTTTAACAAAGTGAGAGAATTAGACTATGCCCTCATTGGTTCATTCAGTAACTACCCGGGAGCGGAGAGCGTGCCAAAAAAATGTACACACATCTTCGACATGATCTATGTCTTACTTTTAGTTCGCCATGATCAGAAGTGTCTGGATGCTGATGGCAACCACTTTGAGCACCTCTTGTAATTGCAGAAGTCAATGTGATTGCATTCATCTTCTGTTATCAGTATAAATTGACTATACAATTGTAATACGTATACGTTTTTTGTGGCACTCTTTGTATTTATTAAGCGCACACAGTGTGCCAAGCGCCCTCCTAGCGGGTGGAGTCAATGGTTGATTAGACACCCTCCGTTCCCACCCAGATGGCATAATAGCAAGACCACCCACTCTTCATAAAATCACCCACATCCAGAGTTTGGAAGCATCTCATCTCGGTATGGCCCTCCTTCTCCCATTCTGTCAATCACTAAGTCTAGATAATTCTTTTTTTTTTGAGTTGGAATCTCACTGTCTCCCAGACTGGAGTGCAGTGACCGCACTACCATTATTCTCCACCAAATTAACTGCATTATAGATTGAAGGGGCTATAATTTCTAATATAAGAAATTAAATGAATTTACTGATGTTAGCCAGGTTGTAGAAATGCAAAATATTGATAGCATTCTACCTCTTTTGTTGTTGAGGTTCCTTCATGACAACTAGACAAGAAAAAGAAGAATCAATGCAAAGACAGCTATTGTCTTCATAATTTCAGAAACAGGTAGACAACAAAGAATTCTGCTTAAGTCTCAAAATCTATTGAAACAAAATTGATGCAAAAAGAAGTATTGGCAGTTGTGTAAATCCTAATCTCCTAAAATAACTTTAAAATCTGTATGGCTCACATGCCAAAAAATAAAAATAAAGCCACACAAACCCAAGCCTTTTAACATGACTAGTAGTCAGAAAATACTAAAACTTCAAATTATTTGTAATTAGAAAGATAATAGCCAATTTCTTTTATTTCTTTATTTTTTTTTTGAGTTGGAGTCTCACTCTGTCGCCCAGACTGGAGTGCAGTGGCCGCTCACGGCCACTGCAGCCTCGCCTGCTGGGCTCCGGCGATCCTTCCGCCTCAGCCTTCCAAGTAGTCGGAATTACAGGCGCGCGCTACCACGCCCGGCTGATTTTTTGTAGAGATGAGGTCTCGCTGCCCAAGCAGGTCTCGAACCCACGGGCTCAGGCAATCCACTCACCTCAGCCTCCCAAAGACGCGGGATTACAGGCTGAGACACTGAGCCCGGCTAAGTCTAGATAATTCTATTGCCTAAGTAACACTGTAACCAGCTTCCCCTCGACCATCCCTATTGCACAGATATTGTAGCCATTTCCTAAGTGGCCCCAGCCTCTCAAACCCACTGAAGTTCGTGCTCTTTGATGGTCCGCAGTTGTGCTTTCTGGAACATGAATCCGATTCTGTTCTTGCTCTGTCTACCCACCCTGCCCTGACTTCCTGGTGCCACTTGATATTTGCAACAATCACTCATGGCAACTGCTGGAGATGCCGCAGGTGTTTTCCAAGTGTCTTTACACACTTGGACTCATTAGCTCACTGCAGGCACAGGAGGGAGTTTTCATGATTGCTCCCTGAATGCTGGCGATCTGTCACTAGCTGTCCTGTCATTTCTGTGTCTCGTGGCCTCCACTGTACGGCAGGGGATGTGGGCGCCAGCAGATGACATTTCCAGGCACCACTGGGCTGCCTTTCTGTGGGACTTTGCTAGCGGAAGGAAGAAGCTTGTCTTTGCGCTGTTGGGGTTCCTTCCCCCGTGCTTCCATGGGCATCTCCCCCATTGGTGACCTCCTCCACAGCTGCAGGGATCTCCCGACAGCAGTGGCAGCTAGGGCACCCCAAGGAGGTCAAGGGCACAGTCAAGGTTGGGCCTCAGCCAGTGGCTGGTAAGAACCTCCGGCCTCTGAGTTCTCCCCATCTCTCTTCAGTCTTCTACCTCTTCCACAAGATTGTTCCTAACCATGTGCAGCAAATCCCTGTCTGCTGGAAATATCTGCAGTGCACTCTCCCCTCTTGTCTGGGCACAAATGGATATACCATTTAACACAGAGGAAACCAAGGCGCAGAGAGGTTAAGTAACTTCTCCCAATGTAAACAGTTAGAAAGTCACAGAAAGCACAGATTTTTAAAAAAAGACAGAACCCAGACACTAAATTAAGTCAAGGCTCTTGGAGCACATCGACCAATGCCCTTCAAGACTGTTTCTGTCTCTCCATCTATATCCCACGGTCTAGCTGGAGGGTGGCACCTAGGAGGAGATTGTGTTCGCTTGGCGTTTTTGTTAATAGGGAATGAATGACAAATGCACCATATTTGTGTGAAAGCCCAACAGGGTCTATGACTGCACTGGATGTTGGATGAATCAGCAAGTGAGCAGATGCTCAACAATCAAATAAATTGCAACAACAAATTGACCTGGAAAGCAGTTCCAAGCCCCTGTCGTCCTTCCACCGTCAGGATCAGTTGCCCAGCTGCATCCAAGAAACCAAATGCCCCCATCTCTTATACGAGGGGACCCAAAAAACCTGGAATTTACTTACAAAAAATTGTGTCTTTATTTTCACATGTTGAAACTATAGGTGCTTTCAAAGGACTCTCTGTGTGATGCAATACACCTATCAAGATGCTTTTTCCACTGCTCAGATGGTTTTGGAACTCATCAGTTTTGATGCCTTTTAGTGCTTCTTTCATTTTTTTTGTTTGTTGGTTTCACCTCTTCCACGGCAAAGTGTTTCCCTTTAAAGTCTTTTTTCACCCAGGGAAACAAACAAACAAAAAAGGTTACTCAGAGTGAGACTGGGTGAACGGGAGGGTGGGGCATGGAGGGGGGTATCATGCTGTTTTTGGTCAAAAATTGCTGAACACTCAGTGTGATGTGGGCAGGTGCACTTGTAAATCACCCATCATGAAATGGGCAAACACTTGGAAAAAAATCTACCAAAAAGAAAAAAAAATCACTGAAGCTGAATGCAGCCTCTCATAGCATTGCTGGCTGGTTCACTGATGCTGATGGGTTCCTAGAACACGTATTTAGCAAGGCGAGCCTGCACTACAAGGGGTCCACCCTCCAAAAAATAATTCTGGGTTTTTTTGTGCCCTCCCCAACCTTGTACAGAGTAAGCAAAAAAAAAAAAGCTCATATCTGTTAAACTAATGAATCAAACAATTAATCAAAAATGCAATCAATCAAGCCATTGCCCAGTGATGCTTAAAATTCCAGGTTATTTTTTTAAAGAATCAAGGAAAAGGGCACAGAAAAAACCATTATGTTTTCCTAAAAATAAAATCCTCCAAGATAACAGTCAGTCAATAATTAGACATTAATGCCTGTCACTTAAAAAAAAAAAAGTAACCGCGGTTCATCTCAGAAAATAATGAGTCATGGATTCTAACCTCCTATTTATAACCTGGGCCCACAGACGATCTGTTGCCAAAGGAGAAGCAAGCCATTAATCACGCAGCTCAGGGAGCAATTTTATCTTTTGAATAAAAACAAAATAAACAGCATTAAGGAGGGAAATAAATCAGATATACAGTAATTAGTTTGAAAGAGCCAGATTTTCCTGCCTAGCGCTCTCTTTGAAACTGACGCCTCATTCAACAGCGTGGTCTGTGTCAGATGACACGGGGCTTTTCCAACCCTTTTCAGACCAACTCAGGTGGTGGATCTGAATGACAATGTGACAGGGCCCAGAGTGAGGGGTTATGATAAAGCTGAGGAGGGTATCCGCCAGAGTTTGGGGAAGTCTGCCCCCCCACAGCCCTGGTTCATGAAGCTGTTGCTTGTCTTGCTGTGAAATCTTAAAAGACTTAACAACTT
>NW_007255889.1:62420-64784 GCF_000164805.1 Carlito syrichta | reverse complement strand
CTGCACTCCAGTCTGGGTGACGGAGTGAGACTCCAACTCAAAAAAAAAAAAAGACTTAACAACTTTCTAAAAAAAAAATCTAGAAGGGATCTGACTTATTTTCCAGCCCAATAGTCTTAGTTTCCTGATTCAGAAAGCTCAGCCCAGAGACAGTAATTGACTCGTTCAGGTTTGCACAGCATCAGCGAGGCTCCAGGACCCAGATTCTGGCAGGGGCCTCCCAACCCTCTGCTCAAAGCTTGGTAAAGGCCCACCCGCAGACCGCTGAGAAGTAGCTCCTCGCTGAGGGTCATGGTGGGGGTGGGCTTGCTAGCCAAGGAGAGAGGCTACCCCTTCCTTCTTGACCTTCACGCCATCCTCACGAGTTGTCCCTCCAACTGCACTCCCTCGCCATACTTCCCCCCCCATTTACTCTGTATTCTGAATTCTGATTCCTATGTTTTCCCTCCCCATCATTTTTTTCTTGAGTTGGATTCTCACTCTGTCGCCCAGACTGGAGTGCAGTGGCACACTCCGGGCTACCACAGTCTCGACCTGCTGGGCTCAGGCAATCCTTCCGCCTCAGCCGTCCAAGTAGCTGGAACTACAGGGCGAGCTATCACGCCCGGCTAATTTTGTTTTGATTTATTGTAGAGACGAGGTCTCCCCAGGTTGCCCAGGCTGGTCTTGAACCCCTGGGTTCAGTCAATCCATTCTCCTCGGCCTCTCAAAGTGCTGCAATGACAGACTGAGCCGCTGAGCCCGGCCTCTCCCTGTCATTTTTGAAGGCCCTCCTAAGAATAATTGTTCAGGAACAGTTTGGGAACTGGTTCACTTGAGGCACAGGCCTAATACGTCTTTCCAGATAAATTTACAAATCGCTTTCCTGCTGTCAACGAAGCTCTGTGAATAAGTCGCCCCTTCACCTCCCACCACCCCAAGCTATATATATCCCAAGCTTAATAATCTTCTATATTGGTCTATATATCCCAAACTTAATAATCTTCTCAGGAGGCCGAGTGTGGTGGTTCACACCTGTAATTCCAGCACTTTGGGAGGCTGAGGTGAGAGGATTGCCTGAGCCCAGGGGTTCGAGATCAGCCTGGGAAACTTGGCAAGACTTCATCTCTACAATAAATCAAAAACATTAGCTGGGTGTAGTGGTACCTGCCTGTAGTTCCAGCTACTTGGAAGACTGAGGTGGAAGGATCTGAGCTCAGTGGGTTGAGGCTGCAGTGGCCGTGGATGTGTCACTGCACTCCAGTCTGGGTGACAGAGTGAGACTCCAACTAAAAAAAAAAAATACTTCTCAGGGGAAGGCACAGAGGTGCAGAAAGATTAAGGATACTCACCAAAGCGTTGGTTTCCAACAATAGCATATGAATTAAAAAACTGACTATAACGTAAATGCTCGTCAATATGAGTCACACATACAACAAATGCCTATTTAGCTGTTTTAAAAATATAGAAAAAAAATTATATTCTTTTCTACTTGATGACCTCCGTAACTTAGAAATTTTAGTTTTAATCAAGTGGAAGTGTTTTGTTATTTTAATGAAGTATCTTAAAAATAAAATAGAAAATAATATGTTTTCAAAAATATGAAATGTTCAGAGTACACACTCAACATGGGAAATATAAATGTGTTATCACATAGCACTGATTATATGATTCTACTTTTTACCAAAAAAAAAAAAAAATGACAACAGGTCTTTACTAAAAAAAAGTATGGAATGATATTTCCAAATTTGAGATATATAGACATATAGAGGACCTTTTATAATATAGTACTTGGGTTTTCTTTTATAAGAAAAACAACAACGTTGTTGCCATGATTAGCTTTAACATAAAGTAAAACTACTCAAGTAGTCACCCTGCCTAATTAAAGAAACAAGGTAAGAAATTATGCCTGATAATGCATGCCAATGAGTGCTGAAATTAAACACAAAGGATGCCTTTCTGTGACTATGTAAATATGTGAATATGTAAATGAGAGGGGAGGGGAGGCCTGAGTACCCTCTCTTTACTTTCTTCATTTTGCCTGTTGTTTTCATTTATGAGGTTTCCTTTGAACAGAAGTTTCCAGGGGCAGACAAGTGTGTATGTGTTTTGTTCTGGTTTCTTTTTTAGCAATTAGACTAGATCCTTATTTGAGAATATTCTCTTGTGGACAAAAGTAGTAATGTAAACAAGGGTTGAGAGTCTCTGACATGTCAGATGTTGTCTAGGACTGTCTGCAAATGCTGTCCTGTCTGTCATCCCAGCTCTGTAAGCAGGTGTGACTTCTCTTTTTTTTTTTTTAATTAATCAATAATTTTTATTTTGGTATTGTGGGGTACAGTTAAGGGTTAGGTATACAAATATGTTTCGTTCAGGCACCCTTGT
>NW_007255889.1:49536-61873 GCF_000164805.1 Carlito syrichta | reverse complement strand
AAAAAACAATACAGGAATTCATATGGAAACACAAATGACCAAGAATAGCCAGAACAATCCTCAGCAAAAAAAACAAAGCAGGAGGTATCACACTGCCAGATTTCAAACTTTACTATCGAGAGACAATAATCAAAACAGCTTGGTATTGGTACAGGAACAGGCATATGGACCAGTGGAACAGGATAGAGATTCCAGAAGCAAAACCTCAATTTCTCAACCAACTCATCTTCGACAAAGCCTCCACCACCCACCACTGGGGAGAGGAGAACCTATTCAGTAAATGGTGTTGGGAAAACGGGCTGACCACAGGCAGAAGACTCAAACAAGACCCCTATCTATCCCCATACACTAAAATTAACTCTAAATGGATCAGAGACCTAAATGTAAAACCTTAAGCCATAAGAACCTTAGAAAATGCGCGACACTCCCTTATGGAAATTGGAACTGGCTTCTGCTCATTTTGAAGCACAGGAATAAAGCCCTCTCAGGGGGCAGGGACCCGCCTCAGCTCCCAGTGGGTGGACAGTGGGGGGCTGACCACCATGAGAACCAGTCCTGTCTGTCTTCTCGCCGCCAACCTACTGCTCACAGACCACAGCCTGGCTGGTGCTGTGAGTTGAATTGTGCCCCTCCAGATTTGTATATTGAAACCCTAATGCCACCCCCACCACCTTGAAATGTAACCTTGTGGCCGGGCAGAGTGGCTCACACCAGTAATCTCAGCTCTTTGAGAGGCCGAGGTGAGAGGATTACCTAAGTCCAGGGGTTCAAGACCAGCCTGGGCAACTTGGCGAGACCTCGTCTCTACAATAAATCAGAAAATCAGCTGGGCATAGTGGCACATGCCTGTGGTTCCAGCTACTTGGAAGGCTGAGGTGGAAGGATAACCTGAGCCCAGTAGGTCGAGGCTGCGGTGGCTGTGAGTGTGCCATTGCACTTCAGACTGGATGACACAGTGACATTCTGACTCAAAAGGAAAAGAAAAGAAAAATTAAAAGAAATGTAACCTTGTTTGGAGTTAAGATCTTTTTTTTTTTTTTTTTTTTGAGTTGAGGTCTCACTTGGACACCCAGGCTAGAGTGCAGTGGCACGCAGCCACCGCAACCTCGACCAGCTGGGCTCAGGCAATCTTTCTGCCTCAGCCTTCCAAGTAGCTAAAACTATAGGTATGTGCCACCACGCCCAGCTACTTTATTTATTGATTATAGAGACTAGATCTCGCCATGTTACCCAGGCCGGGCTTGAACCCCTGGACTCAGGTAATCCTCTAGCTTGGCATCTCAAAGTGCTGGGATTACAAACAAGCCACCATGCCTGGTGACAGGGTCTTTACAGAAGTAATCTAGCAAAAGTGAGGTTAACGGGTGGACCCTATTTGTAAAACTAGTGTTCTTGTAAGGAGAGGAAATGTGGACACAGACACATCCAGAAGGAAGACAATGTGAAGACACAGGGAGGGGAAGGCTCTTAAAAGCCCAGGAGAGAGGCCTGGGACAGACCTGCCTTCTGTTAAAGAAATAAAAAAGCAAAAGAAACCATCAAGAGAGCAGGGAGACAGCCCACAGAATGGGAAAAAATATTTGTCAACTGTATATCTGACAAAGGCCTGCCATTCAGGATCTACAAGGGACTCAAATGTGTCAGGGGAAAAAAAAAACACTATTAAAAAGTGGACAAAAGATATGTATAGGCACTTCTCAAAAAAAGATATACAAGCAGCCAATGGATTCATGAAAAAATACTCAACCTCACTAATCATCAAAGAAATACAAATTAAAACTACACCGAGATACCACCTAATTCAAGTCAGGATGGCCATCATCAATAACTCAAAAAACAACAGATGCTGGAGAGCATGCGGGGAAAAGGGAACGCTTCTACACTGTGGGTGGGAGTGGAAACTAGTACAGCCTCTGTGGAAAATAGTGTGGCAATTCCTAAAAGACCTAAAAATAGAACTTCCATACGACCCAGCAATCCCCCTTCTGGGAATATGCCCAGAGGAACACAAATCATTCTACAAAAAAGATATCTGTGCACTCATGTTTATTGCAGTGTTATTCACAATAACAAAAACATGGAACCAACCATGCTGCCCATCAAAAGTGGACTAAACTTAAAAAGTGGTGTATATACACACGATGAATATTACACAGCCACAAAGGACAAAATTAGGAACTTCGCAGCAACTTGGATGGATTTAGAGTCTATAATACTCAGAGATCTATCACAGAAACTGAGGACCACATGTTCTCACTCGTAAGTCCGCTTATGAACAATTATCATAATACTATAAGAAAGAGATTGGCAGTAGTGGAAAACTGCTTGGGGGTAGGGGGGGTCATACCTCATCAATAAGGGTACCTGATCTCAAACCAGGTGACATGGGGACCAAAGTGAGGCCCAAACTTTACCGGTACAATGACCATTTGTATACCTCACCCTGAATTGTACCCCACATCTTTGAAACAGAAATTAAAACTAAAAAAGGAAAGAAGCAAAGAAATCAAGCTTTTAAAGCATTAATGTCAGCTTTATTCAGAAGCCTCACTGAACACCACTGACCGAGGCCCACAGCCTGAGAACAGCCCTTTCAAAAGGTTCCATCAGAGAGCCCCGCACCGCGTTCCAACCCGGGGCATATACACGGGTGATAGAGGTCCAGTTCGTGCAAAAGCACATCAGACTCGCTCTGAAGCTACATTAGAGGAGCATCACACCAAGGTGTGGGTGCTGGAGTACAACTGGTTATAGATTACAGATGCAGAACTACTAACCCCATCAGACGTCATGAGACGTGTAGGAAAAAGCAAGGAAAGGGGCCATTTACCTTTTAAGAAATAGAGTGACTCAGGCAAGAGTCCTGGGAGTGTGTGCTCTGTCCTGTACTGTCTTCCAAGCATCCTTCCAAAGGGCTGCACGTCTTCACGGAGTCCGGAGCTTTGGGAAATTTTCTGACAGACAGAAATGAGCAGGCATGGTTTCTTAGTTTGGTCACTTTGTCTTCACATCCCTCAGAAGGATCCAGCCCTGCAGACATCTTGATTTGGGATTTGTGGTTTCCAGAAGTGTGGGGAAATAAACAACTGGTGTTTAAGCTGCTCAGTTTATAGTCGTTTGTTTCCATGGCCTTAGCAAACCAATCAAGTGGGTTACCTGGCGAACATGTGAAAAGTCTGTTTTAGTGGGATAAGCATGCCCTTAATAACACACAATATTTGGGGTCCCCTAAGTGGAAGCAGAAGGTTGTGAGTGGGATTGGGGAGGAGGAAGAATTGCCTAGTAGAGGAGAGGCTCCGTGCCCAGGCTGGTCCTGAGAGGAAGAAATCCACCAGGGAAAATTACTCAGTCATGTGGATTGATGGCTGGATGGAGGGTCTCACTCTTGTAATCCCAGTGCTTTGGGAGGCTTAGGCAGGAGGATCTCTTCGGCCTAGGAGTTGGAGACAGGACTAGGCAACATAGAAAGACTTCATTGAGAAAGAGAGAGAGAGGGAGAGAAGGAGGGAGTGTGAGAGACAGAGAGAGAAGGAAAGAAAAGAAAGAAAGAAAGAAAGAAAGAAAGAAAGAAAGAAAGAAAGAAAGAAAGAAAGAAAGAAAGAAAGAAAGAAAAGAAAAGAAAAGAAGGAGGAAGGAGGAAGGAAGAGAAAAAAAGCCATGTGGACTGAGGCCCTAAATGTATTATTTAATTTTTCACAGCAGATGTATCTTTTAAATTCTTTTAAATTGTTTCAGGCTAAAGTTGCAATATTAGACTTTAATATTCAAACACTTGTGCGAGGTTGCATCTCTTGAACGTCCACCCACCCCTTCCCCCAGCCACTTGTGGGATGGCAGCCGGGAAGCCATGGGAAGTGGACGGGCTGTGGCTGCTGTTTCCCTTTCTGCCCCGAGTGGCCCTGTGAGTTTGGTTGCGTCGCTCCACATCTCTGGGCCACAGATCGCTCCTCCGCCCAACGATGGAGGAGGCCTGGGTGTTCTTTTTTTTTTTTTGAGTTGGAGTCTTGCTCTGTCGCCCAGACTGGAGTGCAGTGGTGGCTCCCGGCCACCGCAGCCTCGACCTGCTGGACTCCGGCGATCCTTCCGCCTCAGCCTTCCGAGTAGCCGGAATTACAGGCGCGCGCTACCATGCCCGGCTGATTTTTTTGATTTATTGTAGAGATGAGGTCTCACCAAGTTGTCCAGGCTGGTCTTGAGCCCCCGGACTCAGGCAATCTTCACGACTCGGCCTCCCAAAATACTGGAATGAGGCGTGGGCCACCGTGCCCGGCCAAGACTTCTTTTTCTCCACTCTATGGGCCTTTCTGCTGTGTCTGGTGTCCTCATGCTAACCCACCCCAGAGGATCGACTCCAGCAGGCAAATCCAGTTGATTGCAAGGCTGCAGGGTGTTCCTCACTGAAAAGTAAGGGGATGTCAAAGACCACTGTGGCACAACAAAACTCTTTTGAACAGACGCTGACTGGTCAGCTAACTTGGAAGTTCTCTGGAAAACGCATCTATTTTTAAGCCTTACAGAAGAGGGACACTCTGTGCCACAGAACAGCCCAACCATAGACGCGGCATTCCATACTCTGTGAGTCAGATGCAAGACACAGGCTCTGCCCACATTGAAGAGAAGAAGCAGCCAGGTGCGGTGGTTCAAACCTATAATCCCAGCACTTTGGGAGGCAGACGAAAGGATTGCCTGAACTCAGGGGTTCGAGACCAGCCTGAGCAACATGGCGAGACCTCGTCTTTACAATAAATCAAAAGATTAGCTGGGCATGGTGGCACATGCCTGTGGTTCCAGCTACTTGGAAGGCTGAGGAGAAGGATCACTTACGCCGAGTAGATCGAGGCTGCGGTGGCCGTGAGCATGCCACTGTCCTCCAGCCTGGGCGACAGAGTGAGACTCCGGCTCAAAAAAAAAAATAAAAAGAGAAGAAGCAATGCCCTGGAAGTCACCTTCGGGTGCGTCCACTCCACCCTCATTCCCAAGCAGATGGAAAGACTTCTGCCACAGAACTCCACCTTGTAATGCTTTCCAACCACTTTCCAGTTCATTACCTCTCTGCTTGCTTCTTCCATGACACAGTCAAAAGTGGCTGGCCGGCCCGGCAGGAGGAAAAAGAAATACCTGGTCACTGCCTGGCTTTTCTTCCAGCTTATTTATATAAACCCCTGAAATTTTTTAAGTAAAGTGAACATCAATCTCTCAAGTGAACAGCTAAATGGACAACAAAAAGGTTTATTAACTACTGTGTTCTGTGAAGGGGTCTAAGTACTTCTGTTATTTCGTTAAAGACACGAGGTTCCTATTATTAATCCCATTTTGTGAATGAGAAACTGAAGATTCAGAACTTGAGCACGATCTGTCTGACTCAAGAGCATCGACTGTTGATATGTAAATAACAATAACAGGCAGCCTCTTGTGGGATGTTTACTAGGTTCCAGGCAACGTTCAATGGGTTCTGTATCTATTAACTCATTTAATCTTCACAATATTCAAATGAACTAGATACCGCTATGAACCCCATTTTATATATGAAGAAACTGAGGTTAGAAAGGCTAGGTTAGTTATTAGCCCAGAAAGTGTAGTCCCAGAACGTGTGGTTCGAATCTCTGCTATCCTGTTGCTACTGCCTCAAAGGAGAAAGAGTGGATCTTGCTAGTGTATCTACCTTCCCCTGGACTAGTCCAAGAGATAAGTAGGCCCTTGACATTATCTACAGGAAGAGTACGCGAATGAAAAAATGAGCAAATGAATAACAGATGACTCGTCATCAAGAATCACCTTCCATTTTAGAAGCAAGGCACTTAATTTGAATTATCTGGCCAAATATAGACTTTAAGCCTTTAAATATTTTTATAAGAGCAATATTCTAAATATTTAGTGCAAAACTGAGAAGTACAGTGCATTCTTTTTTTATTTTTGAGTTGGAGTCTCACTCTGTCACCCAGGCTAGAGTGCAGTGGCATACTCAAGGCTACCGCAGCCCTCACCAGCTGGGCCCAGGCAATCCTTCCACCTCAGTCTTCAAAGTAGCTTGAACTACAGGCGTGTGCTATCACACTCAGCTAATTTTTAATTTACTGTAGAGACGAGGTCTCGCCAAATTGCCCGGGCTGGTCTCGAACCCATGGGCTCAGGCGATCCGCTCACGTCAGCCTCCCAAAGTACTGGGATTACAGGTTGAACCACCGAGCCCTGCCAGTGTATTCTAAACTACAGGATTAAATATTAAGTTAAATTGATGGGATATTTGATATTTAATTTTTTTTATTTTAAAGATGTGGGGTACAATTCAGGGTTAGGTATACACATATTCATTATGCAGGTACCCTTGTTGATGAGGTGTGCCCCTGCCTCCCCTGGCAGTTTCCCATTGCTGCCAATCCTGCTCCCTCCCCGCTATTGGGATATTTGATGCTATTAAGTAATTATTTTTCTCTCCGTTTCTTATTGCTGCTAGAACAAATTGCCACAAAATTAGTGGCTTAGAACAATTCAAAGGCATTTCCTCATAGTTCTAGAGTCTAAAGTGGGTATCGCTGGACTAATATCAAGATGTCAGCAAGGCTTCATCCCTTCTGGAGCTCTAGGGAAGAATCGGCCTTCTTGTCTTTTCCAGCTTTTATAGGTTTCCCACATGCCTTGGCTTGTGGGATCTTCTTCCATCTTTGAAGCTAGCAGCACCAAACCCAGCCCTTCTCAAGCTGCCCTCGCTGTCTCTCTCCACTCCCTTTAGGGACCTTTGTAATTACCTTGGGTTCATCTAGAGAATTTGGTATCAGCTCCCTGTTTAAGACCTGTTGATTAGTAACCATGATTTCATCGACAACTTTAGTTCTTCTCTGCCTGTCCCATAATATATGTGCAGGTTCAGAGGATCGGGATGTGAACACTTTGGGAAGATGTCTGCCTGTTATAGCTATGGTTTTTTGGTTTTGGTTTTGGCTTTGGTGAGAGGGGGTGATAACTGTATTATTATTGTTTTTTGAATCTTTATCTTTCAAAGAAACATACTGCATCACTTACCAGTAAAGGGAAATGATGCTTGAAATTTCTTTCAAAATAATACAAGAAAGCTTAGCCTGGTATAGACACATAACTGCAGTCCCAGCTACTTGGAAGGCTGAGGCAGAAGGATTGCTCGAGCCCAGGAGTTCAAGGTTGCAGTGAGCTATGATCGCACCACTACATGCCGGCCTAGGCAACAGAGTGAGACCCCATGTCTAAATAATAATAATAATAATATTACAAGAAAAAAAAAGATTAAGATAGAGATGAAACAAAATTGGCCATGAGTCAATAACTTTTGAAGCTGTGTGTTTGGTATGTAGTGGTTCGCTGTGTTATTCACCTACTTTTGAAAACATTTAAAATTTTGTATAATAAAAAAAAAAAAAACCGAAGAGAAAGAAAGATCAAGTTCATCATACTCCCTAGCCTATTTGAGTAATCCTATATGCCATTCACTATGCTAAGTGCTCCATTTACATCCTCACAACAGCTGTATGAGGAAACATTAACAGTCCATTTATTAATTCAGTAAGAAGCCCATTGCTCTGATAAGTTAAATGACTTGTCCAAGTATACCAAGAACCAGAGGCTGAATTCAAGTTTCCTTTGCTTTCAAAGCCGATGTTCTTTTTATTTTCTTTTTCAGTTGGAGTCTCACTCTGTCTCCCAGACTGGAGTACAGTGGCCGTTCCTGGCCACCGCAGCCTCAACCTGCTGGACTCAGGCGATCCTTCCACCTCAGCCTTCCAAGTAGCTGGAACTACAGGCACACACTACCATGCCCAGCTAATTTTTTATTTATTTTAGAGATGAAGTCTCGCCAAGTTGCCCAGGCGGGTCTCAAACCCGCGGGCTCAGGCAATCCACTCACCTCAGCCTCCCCAAGCGAGGGATTACAGGCTGAGCCACCAAGCCCGGCTAAAGCCTATGTTCTTAATCACGATTTCAAGTTAAGTCAAGCTATATTGGTTTAATGCCTACATAAAGCACTGGAAAGGTAACAGTATTTAGAAGATGTCATGTTTGGTTTTAAGGAGATTAAGGCCTAGAAATTATCTGTTGAATTGCAGTTCTGGTCCTGGCACAACCACTTGCAAATGAGGAGAGGCAAATTATCTCAGCTCTCTAGACCTCAGGCCCCTGACTCATAGGATGAGATCATGGAATTCATTCTGCAAATCTTAGAGGCCCACAGGGAAGAGCAAATGAAGTCATTTACGTCAGAGCTACTCTGAACAGTAAAGGGCTATATAAGTAAAAAAGGACAAAATGCAGCGACGTTGACAATGGTATTGTGGTTGAAAATAAAAAGCTCGTAGCTACACACAGAGAAGGAAATTTTTAGTCTGTCATGTCCTGTTTACCTAAGCCCCATGGGTTTTTTGTTGTTGTTTATTTGTCTGTTTGTTTTCATGAAATCTCCTTCACAAATTCACATGTAGTGAAGCTGATGCTAGGAACATTCAGGAGAGTGACATTTCAGAGCGACTGGACAGAAACTCAGTCAACACACTGAAGGAAGTCTCCTTCAACTCAGAGACTATTTAGCACACAGGAGAGCCAGATAAGGGAAGAGGAATTATTTTTATTATTATCATCATTATTTTTAATTTTTAGTCTGGGTCTTACTCTGTGGCCCAGGCCAGAGTACAGTAGCATGATCACAGCTCACAGTAGCTTCAAACTCCCGGGCTCAGGCGATCCTCCCACCTCAGCTTCCTGAGTAGCTGGGACTACAGGTGTGGGCCACCACGCCCGGCTAATTCGTTGATTGTTTTTGTAGGGACAAGGTCTCACTATGTCACCCAGGTTGGTCTGGAACTCCTGGGCTCAAGTAGTTCTTCTCCTTTGGCCTCTCAAAGTGCCGGAATTACAGGCTTGAGCCTCTGTCCTTGACTAGGAATTCTTTCTGACGTGATTGGGAAATTGTGACATGGCATATTAACAGAGAGGCGAGAGCAGATGGCGTCAAAGCACATCACCCTTCAACGTGATATCCTTCTGGATCTGCTCCCAGTTCCAGCTTCCTCTCCCACCACACTCACAGGCCATGTGCATCCTTTTCACTCTAGCCTGACCCAGGATATGGGTCCCAGGCCTACAGGCCATTGCACTGTCCTCTTACTCACAAGTCTCACACAGGGACAGCCCTCCTCTGCCCCTCGCCTGGTTTTTCTTGTCCTTAAAGCGTTAAGTCAGGTCCCTCTTGGGAAGACATCCCTGGCTCAGTTGCAGGTTGAATTCGATCTCCCTCCTTTGGAGATCGAATTTTGATTATCCTCAAAATTCCATGACTTCTACCCTGTGTTGGGTGGTCTAGATTAGCACTCTATCAAGAGCAACTAAGGGCAGTGTTTAACGTCCATTGCTCTATCTCAAACGCCCACAGAAGGGTGGAACAAAGAGCCAGTGTCTTGTGATTATCTACTGAATGAGAAAACGGTCTATCACAGAAAAGAAATATCACTTAATCTACGTCTCCTTTTAAGAGTGGGGGTGGTTCTTTGTCACTGGAAGGTTTTCTCCTGAGCGCCGCACGGGTTATGAGTGTGCAGACGTGGAAACAGCCACCTGATACCCACCCTTTTCATCATAATTGAAAGGAGAGAGATCCTCAGGGGTATGCCATATTCGTTGATGTAAGTCCAGCTGCTGTCATAGAGAAACCTTGAAATATCATTGATTTAACATAATGAGAGTTTATTTCTCACTCAAACACAGTTCGCTTCTCATGCAAATTTATTTATCAGCCACAAAAGGTGATTCTGAAGGTGAGGGATGGAGGTGTGGGTGAGAGGTAAGGTTTGAGCTGCTCCCGCAGTCGCTCCTGGGAGCAGGGTGGGTGGAAGGTCAGTACACCAGCAGTCCCTGGACTTCAACGTCCAGTCAGCGGGGGGGGCAGGGAGAGAGTGAGGATGAACCATGGGAGGTTTTCAGGGACCAGACCGTGGGGAAGGGGTACCGGTCACTTCTCATATTCCCTGGGTAAACTCAGCCCGATGGCTATGCCTAGCTGCAAAGGATCCTGGGAATTGTAGTCTAGCGAATGCCCAAGAGCAGGAGAAAACCACCTTGGAGAACACAAGGCAATGTCTACCAAAGGGTTGAGAGGGGAAGAATGGCAGAAATGAGACAGAGCATGGGCAACACAGCGGGGAGAGACAGAGAGAGAGAGAGAGAGAAAGACAGAGACACAGAGAGAGACAGAGAGAGAGAAGCAGCTATAGGAGGGAGTCAGACAGAAGGGAAGCAGAGTCATCTGAAGGAGCTTTGGTGAGTAGTCTTAGGCAGCCTGTCCTCCGTTGTGTCGAAACAATCTTCAGTGTAAAACATTGTTCAGTAATGATCGTCTGTGAGTGTATATATCTGGAAAGGGACTAGAACTGAAGAATAAGACAAAGCTAACACGTGGGCTGGAGAATGAACAATTAGAGAAACCACACACGTCTTCCCATGTTCATTCCATTTGTCAAAACATGACTGACAACTCCTTTTGGGTGACTGCCTCCAGAGCCAACTCCCAGCTTTCCAGGAAAAATCTCAGACTTCTTCAAAAAGGAAAAGTCACTAAATTAAGTCCCTAGTAATGGAAGAGGCAAGATGAGGACCCAGTCTGTAAATCCTGTTGTCTCTCTACTCTATTAGTGGAGTTGAGTGTGAGACAAAAACATGTGAGCCCTGAACCACTCAGGAATTGGGAAGGCCGTCTTCGCCGAGCTCATGTCTCTTGTGTGCTTGTGTTCTCTCACTAAATCCTCCTAACCTCGCAGGAAGGTGAGAGTCATCATCTCCATATACAGACGAGGAGGCTGCAGATACTAGCGCCTTGTAGCTGGTAAGCGGCAGAACCAGAAATAAGAATGCAGACTGCTAACCGTATTGACAGCAATAAGAAAAGACAACATTGAGCCCGGCCCGGCGGCTCAAGCCTGTCATCCCAGCACTTTGGGAGGCCGAGATGAGAGGACTGCCTGAGCTCAGGGGTTCAAGAGCAGCCTGGGCAACTGGGCGAGACCTTGTCTCTACAATAGCCAGGCGTGGTGGTGTGTGCTTGTAGTTCTAGCTATTTGGAAGGCTGAAGTGGTAGGATTGCTGGAGCCCAGCAGGTTGAGGCTGTAGTGGCCGTGAGCATGCCACTGCATGCCATCCTGGGAGACAGAGTGAGGCTCCAACTCAAAAAATTTTTAAAAAGATAACATTGACTTGGTACTTCCTATGTGCTGAGCAGAATACTAATTCCTGCATTACCTGGAACTTTGCCGCGTTCCCAGTAAGAAGAATTTTAATCCTCAAGGCAAGCCTGTGAGGGAGCAATCAGTGGTATCCTCGTTTTGCAGGTGAGGACACTGAAATAGAGAAAGCATCCTCCATCTATTTTTCTGAGCTACTATGCAGCAGGGCTGGTACTTGACTCTCTAAGTCTGTCGGACCAGCCTCCTCTCTCCCTATTGTCGTGCCCAAGCCCATCTCTGTCAATTACATCCCATTGCTTCCTGACAATACATTTACCATCCACAAACCCCCAAAGGAGGGAATGTATCTTGGAATCTGTGTATCTCAGAAGGTTGCTTTAAGGTCCCTTTCATCTGGGTGACCAATAATTCTGGTTTGACTCAAACGTCTCCGGTTTTAGCTCTTAGAGTCCCTCATCCTGAGAAATTCCTCAGTCCAGAGTCAACCAGGACTGTTGGTCGCCCCATTTTCAACTCTGAAATCTGTGTTTGTCAACCTTGTGCCAGACCCTTTGTTGTACCTTGGAGAGTGAAGGATCGATCTTGTACACTTTCGGAATTTCACCTGCCCTCTCAATTCATCAGACCTAAATCATCTATATTGTTTTTCTTTTGAAATCCACCTTCTGAGGAATTGGCAGTAGTGGGAAACTGCCAAGGGAAGAGGGGTGGGATTGGCAGTTGAGGGAAACTGCTAGGGGAGGGAAGGGCACACCTCATCAACAAGGGTACCTGCATAATGAACATTTGTATACCTAACCCTGAATTGTACTCACATCTTACAAAAAAAAAAAAATCCGCTTTCTGTAGCTGGCTAAGAAACATGTTAAAAATTTGACACCCTTAACAGAAATGAGGATGCATGATACACTCAGCGGGTTGTACAGTTTTTATCATCTGTGAGGGATTCAATGGGAAACCATTAAAGCCAGTGAGAGAGCCCCCAAATGCAGGTTAAGAAAAAATAATAATAAAATCATAGGTCAGCATGAATTCTCACCCACTCAAAAGAAAAGTTGAGGTAGGATCTATTGAAATACAGTTTTTTGGTTTTTTTTTTTTTGAGTTGGAGTCTCACTCTGTCGCCCAGACTGGAGTGC
>NW_007255889.1:21366-49030 GCF_000164805.1 Carlito syrichta | reverse complement strand
TGCACTCCAGTCTGGGCGACAGAGTGAGACTCCAACTCAAAAAAAAAAAAGAAAATACAGTCATACCACTAATCTGACATGGTGATAGGCCTAATAAATAAAGCAAGAAGAATATGTGTGTATGCATGTACATATAAAACTACATATATGGCCGGGCTCAGTGGCTCAGCCTGTAATCCCAGCACTTTGGGAGGTCGAGGCAAGTGGATTGCCTGAGCCCGCAGGTTCGAGATCAGCCAGAGCAACTTGGCGAGATCTCATCTCTACGATAAATAAAAAAAAAATAGCTGGGTGTGGTAGTGTGCACCTGTAGTTCCGACTACTTGGAAGCCTGAGGTGGAAGGAACGCCTGAGCCCAGCAAGTCGATGCTGGGGTGGCCGTGAGCGAGCCACTGCACTCCAACCTGGATGACGGAGTGAGACTCCAATTCAAAAAAATGTATATGAATACTTATATGTTCTGTTATTAATGCAGCAAGACTTTGATGCTACTATGGATGTGCTTGCTATAAATAGTGGAATTAGCTAGAAGGGAAAACATGCAAACACATCCTATAATTAATAAAGCAAAAGCAGGATCACAATCTGAAACGAGAAAAAAAATCCGTGAATCATGTGAATAAATGTGCCAAAGTATTATTTTCATTTTATTAGATTGCATTATGTTTTATCTGGTACGTAATACTGCATCATTATATTGTCAATCTTGTCATAATGAATGAAGTAAGCAATTGATGTAGAGAATCAAAAAAAAAAAAGAATTCAACATATGAATGTAGAAGACAGCCGCACAAATATTCTTTTTTTTTTGAGTAGGAGTCTCACTCTGTCGCCCAGGCTGGAGTGCAGTGACACACTCCTGGCCACCACAGCCTCAACCTGCTGGGCTCCAGCGATCCTTCCACCTCAGCTTTCCAAGTAGCCAGAACTACAGGCATGCACTACCACGCTAATTTCTTTTCGATTTATTGTAGAGATGAGGTCTCACCAAGTTGCCTAGGCTGGTCTCGAACCCACGGACTCAGGCAATCCACTCGCCTCGACCTCCCAAAGTGCTGGGATGACAGGCTGAGCCACCAAGCCCAGCCACAAATATTCATTTTTACTAAGTCGTTTAAGCTGTACATTTGAGACTAAGCACCATTAGAAACTAACGAGCCCCTCTTTGCCGGTGCTGTTTCCAAAACTGGGGAACTAAGAGACCATGGCTAGAAGTTGTGATAAGACGCACCTCAGGGGACCTGGGACCCTTTTTTCAAGTGCTGAACATCTTTGAACACTGCTTGGGGTATGACCTTAGATTGCTGACTCACATGTGGCACAGAAGTAAGTTAGCTTTGGAGACGTCACAGTCTGAAATGAGAGCATGTAGCCGGACATTCATAGCGAAAAAACTGACCCGGGCGGAATCTGAAATATGAACAATATCTTCCACGATCAACTGCCCTACCTCCTGCAATTTTATTTCAGAGTTATGTTTTCTTTAGCTTGGTCCCCATCACAAAGGTATGCCATCTCCTGTGTCTTAATTAGCTACAACAAATTCCACAAATGGGTGTTTTGGGTGGCTTAAGCAAGACATTTTTTTTTCACATTTCTGGATGCTAGAAAGTCCAAGATCAAGGTGCCAGCTGATTCAATGCCTGGTGACGGCTCTCTCGCTGGCTTGCAAAGGGTCAACTTTTCATTATGCCCTCACATGATGGGGAGAGAGAGGTATCTCTTCTTCTCTTAAGGACACTAATCTCATCATGGGGACCCCATCCTCATGACCTCATCTAAACCTAATGACCTCCCAAAAGCCCCACCTCCAAAGACCACATTGGCGGTTGAGAAGTTAACAGATGAATGTGGGGAAGAGAGCAGCACAGATATTCAGCACACAACACTCTGTGTCAGGCGCTCCAGAGCCTTCTCAGCCATGGTCAGTGGCAAGTCCTACCCGCAGACTTGTCCTAGACTCTGTCAGCGATCGTGTTTTTACTCGAGGGGAAACACAGTTTTGTTTTAATAAGCTTTATATATTGTAATAATTTTAAACTAACAGAACAACTATAAAAATAACACAGAGAGCCCTTGCCCAGTATCCCCTTCTGTTACTATCTTACATTACCATGGCATATTTGTCAAAGCTACAAAATCAACACTGGTACATCATTTTTAACTAAACTCTAGATTTTCTTTGGATGTGATCAGTTTTTCCACTAATGCCTTTTTTCTGCTCCAAGAGCCAATCTAGGCTCCAACAATGGGTCCAGTTGTCATGTCTCTTTTATCCCTTCTGATGTGTGACAGCATTTTAGTCTGCACTTGTTTTGATGGCCTTTACGGTTTTGAGGAGTACAAGCTGGGAGTTGTGTGGAATGTCCCTCAATTTGCGTTTGTCTAATGAAAAACACAGTTTCTGTTCAGTGATACATCGGCCTAGATTTTGGTTCTACTCTGCCCAGGTGACCCATAGCATAAATAGGGAGGGTCCTGCCTAATTTCTGTGAATAATCATCTACTTTATATATAGAATATCTATAATTGAGCATTATGCCTCTATCGTTAGCCCTTCCAGAACTGAAGAATGTTTTGTTCGGAAGAGTGTAGGCATTAGAGTCATAAAAGCATGAATTCAAATATTGATAATAATACAATACATGATGCTAATATAATATACTACGTTATACTAATAGACCAATTTATATACTATGCTATTTATACTAATAGGCTAATATAATACTAACTTCAATCTTTGGTTTATTCTTTAAAAAGAGAGAGTAAAATGTGTTATTGGTTTTTTTTTAACACTAAAAATTCTGACCGTTTTTTCAGGAATTGCCAGAGTTTTAGTGTTTAATAATTAATAGAACAACTGATCAAGGTCCAGTATGTAAAACTACCATGTTCAAGAAACTGGGGTCAATCACCCTATAAACTAACTGTATTGTATGAGAAAAAATGCACACTTTAAAGTAGAAAATCTGTCTACACATAGTAGTTAGTTGCAGAAAGCCATTCGGTCTTCTCTTGGCTTGGAAAAATGGTGTCCAGATTTCAGTATAAATTAGTAGCAACCTTCAACTCACTCTTCTGTGTGGCAGGAACCTTGTTTTCACCCTCCTGTTCTTCCCACTCCAGCCTGTGTCATGAGGTTCATGATGTTTTTCTCCAGATCATCGCTGCAACTACTCATATCATCAAATCTTCCAATGATCTGGTCAGACATGGTCTGAAATTTAACTTGCATCTGTTGCAGGAGTGTCTGCACCACCGAGGTGAGATCCTGCATGCTCTTAGGGTCGATCTAGGCCATTTCCCCGACTCCCAGCTTGGCGGCGATATCTAAAATGTTGAACTCATGGTCGTATTGTAAAGATTAAATGAGCAGTTCATATGGCACTTAGAATATAATATAGCACACATGGCTGTTTAATGAGTATCAGTTTCTTTTTCCAACATTTGTTTCTTTCAGTCATCCCAGAACCTCTCTCTAAATATCACTTGCTGCCATTTGCTCATAACCAGAATATATGAAAAACTCAGATTGGCATTACTACTCACCTCATAATCTCCCCCAGTAGCTCTGTCAGTGTGGTTCATTCATTCATTCATTCCTTCATTCCTTTTTTCTTTTTCTTTTTCTCTTTTTTGAGACAAGCCTTCTCTATGTTGCCCAGACTGGTCTTGAACCTCTGGACTCGAGCCATCAGTCCAGCCTCCCAAATTGTTGGGGTTATAGACACGAGACACCACACTCGCCTGGCCCATTCTTTTCTTGTAATAACAAACCCTGTCTTCCTGGTTATGGGAGGAACATATGACCTAAGCCAGCCAATCATAGGGCACCTTTTTTTCTGGCTCTAGGATTGGTTCAAGACTAGCCAATCAGAATACTTCCCTGGGATTTTTTTTCCCACCAGAGTTTATTAAATCTCTTTTCCTCTCTGGTCATGCAGTTGCCAAGATGAGCTCCTTTTAGTAGTGCTTCCTGCCTGTGTAGACAGTCAACCTGAGGACAGGAGACCTTGTATCAAGAAAGAAGGCTGAGAGGTGGGTACAACGTTCATTGGAGCTCTGTACTTGAGTCCAGTGATCCTTCAGGTCAGTCCAACCCTGACCTTCCCATAGATCAGTGACTTGATAATATCAATTAGCCTTCTTCCTTCAGCTAGTTTGGGTTGTGTTTTCATAGAGTGCAATTAAAAGGATCTCAACAGATTGCCTTTCTGGATTTTTCTGCCTGCTGTTGCCGGTTCTAGGTGCCTTCCTCTGCAACCTCTTGTTTTCTTTCCTCCCTTCTTCCATGGCACTAAAAGTTCCTCCCTCTTTGGCCCCTTTCCCAACATTGGCTGTAAGTTAAATGTGTCAATTATTCTGACAGACAGACTAATAAAAGAACAAGAATCCAAGGCTCTAGAAGCTAGTCTGTGAGAATGTGCTGAAAAGAAATGAAATCACACACAATACCCATCACCTGGTTGTTCAGAACACAGACTCAGAGCCATCATGCTCACATTTTGGCACCATCATTTGTGAGTTGAATGATGTCAGGCACCTGCTGTGGTGAACCTCGCCGGTCTCCTTTGATACATGAGGATGAAGATACCTTTTTCATACACTTTTTGTGTCGATTCAACAAGATAACATATGTCTGATGCCAAGTTCAGCCCCTGCTCCATGATCGATGCCCAACTTCATGATATCAGTTATTCATAATGGTGATTAAAATTTCCATAAGGCACCTAAACCCACCAATCAATCTTAGCCTCATGAACGGCGAGCTAGTTAGATTTCACATGCTTCGTCATGTGCTTTAGTAGGAAACACACAGCCAGCCTGGAGCGCTGACACAGGAGATGCAGAATGTGACAGAGAGAAAAGTTAAGTGAAACTACAGGGAAGCAGAGAGGCACCGCCAGAATAGGGGACACACCAAAGGGCAAATGACTTGATTTCTACAATGAAGTGGTGGTAGGGAGAAAACCAAAGGAGAGGGAGAGGGAAAGAGAGAGGTTGGGAGAGAGAGACAGAGAGAGAGAGAGAAGAAGAAGAAGGAGGAGGAGGAGGAGGAGGAGGGGAGGAGGAGGAGGAGGAGGAAAGAGAAGAGAGAAAGCTGGTTAGATTTCACATGCTACTCAGGAGGCCGAGGTGGGAGGATCGCTTGAGCCCAGGAGTTCGAGGCTGTGGTGAGCCATGATGGTGCCACTGCACTCCGAGCTGGGCAATGGAGTGAAACGCTAACTCAAAACAAAAACAAACAAGCAAACAAAACAGTAAACCAAAGCTTCTGCCCAAGAGTGTTTACGATGCAGAGAAAGTGTCACAGCTACATCACAAATTAAGGGCAGAGGTAACACCATGTGGCATGGGGGTCAGGACGGTGGGCGCAGAAGGAAAGCCCAGCCCTGTCACCATTAGCTGAATGGGTCGAACCCACTCTCCCCCTTTCCTTCTCTTGTCCTCTCTTCTGGGGACTGGTCTGTGGGGACAACTTCAGGCTCAGGTCTCCTCTGGCTCCCAGTGGGCTTGGTCCCCACAGGACAGTGCAGGAGACGCAGCAGCTTCCTGCCACAGCCGCAATTCAGGACTGGCTTAATCCTGCAACCTGAGGTCACCGCTCCTCTAGATGTGGCCTTTGGAATACGATTCTCTCTTTCTGTCCTCCCCTTGATCCTTTCAGTGAGTTGTAGTCTCCCTCACTGGCATACTCACAGTCACTGCAGCCTTGACTTGCTGGGCTCAGGTGACCCTTTCACCTCAGCCTTCCAAGCAGCTGGAACTACAGGCACGCGCCACCATACCCAGCTAATTTTTTGATTTATTGTAGAGATGAGGTCTCACCAAGTTGACCGGACTTGACTCAAACCCCTGAGCTCAGGCAATCTTCTCACCTCTGCCTCCCAGTGCTGGGATGACAGGCATGTGCCACCGCACCCAACAAGGGGAGAAGCTTTAAACGGGATGCCAGATTACATTTTGATAGAAAGTGAACTGGACTTTTGGAATGCCTGAAAGTGATGGAGAAGCTATAAACACTGCCTATCTGCCATCAGGAAGGTGGACACAAACACAAGTGATTCATTAGAGGATGGTTAGGGGAAAAATCAAAGTATGTTCCGATGGTACCAACCAGTTGCAACCTATTCTCAACAAATTTACTTTGCAGAGTCATTGAGAAGAATAAACGAAATAATGTAAAGCAACGCCAAGTACATCCCAGGATAGTATGACAGTATCATCATCAAAGATTTCACTCTGCAGGGCGGTGGTGGGGGAAGGGAACACTTCTACACCGTTGGCAGGAGTGTCAACTAGTACAACCTTTGTGAAAAATAGTGTGGCGATTCCTAAAAGATCTAAAAATCCACCTTCCATGTGACCCAGCAATTCCCTCTACTGGGAATATACCCGGAGGAACTCAAATCATTCTACAAAAAAAAGGTTATCTGCACACGCATGTTTATTGCAGCACTACTCACAATAACAAAAACATGGAACTGGCTGGGCTCAGTGGCTCAGCCTGTCATCCCAGCACCTTGGAAGGCTGAGGCGAGTGGATTGCCTGATCCCGCAGGTTCAAGACCAGCCCAGGCAATCTGGTGAGAACTTGTCTCTACAATAATTTTTTTAAAAAATTAGCCAGGTGAGGTAGCTCACGCCTGTAGTTCCGGCGACTTGGTAGGTTGAGGCGGAAGGATTGCTAGAGCCCAGCAGGTCGACGCTGGGGTGGCCGTGAGTGTGCCAATGCACTCCAGCCTGGGTGACAGAGTGAGACTCCAACTCAGAAAAACAATGGAACCAAACATGCTGCCCATTGAAAGTAGAATGGATAAAGAAAATGTGGTACATATACACAATGGACTATTACACAGCCATAAAGAAGAACAAAATTATGAACTTCGCAGCAACTGGGATGGATTTAGAGTCGATCATACTCAGTGATCTATCACAGAAACAAAGAACTGAGTACCACATGTTCTCACTCATAAGCGGACCTCGAACAATTATAATACTATAAGAAAGGGATTAGCAGTAATGGAAAACTGCCAGGGGGAGGGTCACACTTCATCAATAAGTGTACCTGATCACAAACCAGGTGAAATGGAAACCAAAGGGAGGCCCAAACTTTACCTGTACAATAATGACCATTTGTATACCTCACCTTGAATTGTACCCCACATCTTTAAGATAAAAAAATAAAAAAGATATAACTCCAAGCTTGGGCAAAACAGTGAGACTGTGTCTCTACAAAAAATTAGCTAGATGTGGTGGTGTGGGCCTGTATTCTCAGCTACTCAGGAGGCTGAGGCAGAGGGATCACCTGAGTCCAGCAGATTGAGGCTGCGGTTAGCCGTGATCACGCCACTGCACTCCAGCCTGGACGACAGAGTGAGACCCTGACTCAAAAAGGGAAAAGGAAAAGAAAAATTCACTCCATTTGTTGCACGTCCAGGTTGGTAGCGCACGACGCTATCCTGTCCCGACGGGGTTGATGTAGAAGGATGAAGGTTCCCTGTGGGCTTCATGGCCAGGAATCTGCTTCTAGAGGACCTCAGAGCAAAATACAAAAGGTCCACAGAGTCCTACATAATGATGACTGGACCGAAGTCTGGTCCAGATCCACACTACCAGTTGCTCGCTGGTATTTAGACCCACATGACATTCTTCAAACTCTTAGAGCAGCCCAGGAAAGATGTCCACTCTGGCTCCCAAGCTCACCTTCTTTTCTGGACTTGGAGTCTCACTCTGTCACTCAGGCTGGAGGGCAGTAGCACGCTCCTGGCCACTGCAGCCTCGACCTACTGAACTCAGGATCCTTCCACCTCAGCCTTCCAAGTAGCTGGAACTACAGGAACGCACCACCAAGTCTGGCTAATTATTTGGTGTATTGCAGAGATGAGGTCCTGCCAAGTTGCCCAGGCTGGTCTCAAACCCACGGGTTCAGGCATTTCTCTCACCTCGGCTTCCCAAAGGGCTGGAATTATAGATGTGGGCCACCACACCCGGCCCCAACCCCATTTTCAACAAGTTCCACCCACCTGTTAATTTCTTCTCCCAGGAAACGAAGTCCATCCTGCTATTTCAGTCACAGGTACCCTTTCAGAACAATCAGATTCTTTCCTTTGAGACCAGAAAACCCAGGTTTCTAGGCTCTTTTAGGCTTTCTTTTTTCCCTTAGTGCTCTTCATCAACTCTGTCATTTGACATCCCTGAGCAAGCAGGAGCACAGTGGCAGAAGAGCAATGGATCACATCTCACCACAGCCTCAACCTTCTGGGTTCAAGTGATCCATCCGCCTCAGCCTCCCAAGTAGGTAAGTCTATAGGCACACACCACCACACCTAGCTAATTTTTCTATTTTTGGTAGAGATGAGGTTTCACTGTGTTGCCCAGGCTGGTCTCAAACTTCTAAGTTCAAGCAATCCTCCCACCTCGGCCTTCCAAAATACTGGGATTATAGACATGTGCCACCATGCCAGGCTAATTTTTTAAAAAATTTTTTTGTGGATATGAGGTTTTACCATGTTGCTCAGGCTGGTCTCGAACTCCTGGGCTCAAGCAATCCTCCCACCTAGGCCTCCCAAAGTGCTAAGATTACAGGAGTGAGCCACTGTGCCTGTCCATGTGATTTTTTTTTTTAGGTTGGAGTCTCACTCTGTCACCCAGACTGGAGTTCAGTGGCCACTGCAGCCGGCCACTGCAGCCTCAACCTGCTGGGCTCCGGCGATCCTTCCGCCTCAGTCTTCCAAGTAACCAGAATTACAGGCATGCGCTACCACGCCCGGCTGATTTTTTTTATTTATTGTAGAGATGAGGTCTAGCTGCCTAGGAGGATCTCGAACCCGCAGGCTCAGGCAATCCACTCACCTCAGCCTCCCAAAGGCGCGGGATTACAGGTTGAGCCACCGAGCCTGGCTCCATGTGATTATTTAAGATGACTCAGTCTCTGTTTTTGCACACCTAGGTGAATACTTGTGGGTTTATTTGTGAGCACACAATAGTGGGAGTACATGGAAGCCATTAAGCTTTCTGTGTGATCAGCATTTCTCTCCCTGGCGATATCAATGTCAGGAGAAGGGTATGTGGAAAGACAAGTGCTCCTCTTTAGCCACTTTGTCACCAGTATAGGGGAGATAGCACGAATTCAGGAAGCAAACCATTGCCTGGGTCTTGGATATAGAATCTCACCACCATACCTTCCCTGTGTCACACCGTCTCTGAATGTAGTTCTTTCTCTTTTTATTTCTTTGTTGTGTGTGTGTGTGTGTGTGTGTGTGTGTGTGTGTGTGTGTGTGTGTGAGAGCTGGAGTCTTACTCTGTCGTCCAGGCTGGAGTGTAAAAGCACACTCACAGCTCACAGTAGCCTTGACCTTGCAGACTAAAGGATCCATCCTTCTCCTGGGACTACAGGCGCACACCACCACACCCAGCTAAGTTTATCTATTTATCTGTTTAATTATTGACTGACTGACTGGCTTATTTATTCATTTACTTTGCAGAGATGAAGTGTCACTATGTTGCCCAGGCTGGTCTCGAACTCCTGGGCTCAAGTGATCCTCCCGCCTCAGCCTCCCCACGAGCTGAGATTACAGGTGTGAGCCCATGGAGCCAGGCTGAACAAAGTTCTTTTGCTGACGCTGGGCAAAGAATGAGAATCACGCAAGCCAAGGAGAAAGAGAGCTGTTTTCAGTGGCCTCCTGAATTTTACTTAAAATACATTGTGCCGTGAATGTTTTAATAAATCCTCCTGGTCAGTGGGTCTTAACATTTTGGAACATGTGTGACCGTTAGAATCTGCTGAGAGGTATAGAAAAATTTCCTAGAAACAGGAATCCACAGAAGACATAGAAATTGTGTATAATTCTTTGGATACCCGAAGACTCACGAACATCATCTGTAGAATGTTCCAGACATTGACGAATTCCAGGCCAAGATCCCTGTCCTCTCAGAAATGGCAAGAGCACCTCCTTCTCCCACACCCACAGCCCGTCAGGAAGAACCAGACATTCAGTGAACCCAAAGCTGTCCCTCTTCTACGTGGTCGGGGAGGACAGGAAACAAGATCACTCGTGTGAATGCGTTGCCGAAGGTGCCGTGGGTATAGCTCCCAGCAAAACATTCCCTGGGCGGTTTTGCCGCCTACAGCAACGTTTCCTAATGCGGCGCGTCCATCGTGACAATGCACATGGACCAAGTCACTTTTGTCACCTGACATACTTTCTACATACCTTTTTTGAAAACCAGTCCGACCCGGTGACTCACACCACCTGTCATCTCAGCACTTTGGGAGGTGGAGACGAGACGATTGCCTGAGCCCAGGAATTGGAGATCAGCCTGGGCAACTTGGCCAGACCTCATCTCTACAATAATTTTTTTTAAAAAATTAGCCGGGCGTGGTGATGCACACCTGTAGTTCCAGCTTTTTGGAGGGCCCAAGCAGAAGGATGGCCTGAGGCCGGCAAGTTAAGGCTGCAGTAGCCGTGAGAGTGCCACTATGCTCCAGCCTGGACAACAGAGTGAGACTCTGTCTCAAAAAAAAAAAAGTTTAATTAACTCTTTTTTATTTTTTATTTTTGGAAAATATAGTTTATTTAAAAGGAAATTAGAGAGAGAAAAAGAGAAGATTCACCTTCCCAAGGTGGGGGAAGGGGCCAAAGCCAGGAAGCATGGTGACACCCATAGCTCAAAGAACACATGGCCACACCAGAGTCTAGCAAGGCAATAGTCTTTTATTTTATCTAATTAACTAATTAATTAATTTATTTTTTGGAGTTGGAGTCTCCCTCTGCCGCCCAGACTGGAGTGCAGTGGCACACTGCCGGCCACCGCAGCCTCGACCTGCTGGGCTCTGGTGATCCTTCCACCCCAGCCTTCCAAGTAGCGGGAACTACAGACGCACGCTACCACGACCGACTAGTTTTTGATTTATTGTAGAGACGTGGTCTTGCCAAGTTGCCCGGGTGGGTCTCGACCCCGTGGGCGCAGGCAATCCACTCGCCTCAGCCTTCCAAAGTGCTGGGATGACAGACTGAGCCACTGAGTCCAGCCTACTTTATTTTATTTTTTAGCTAACTCTTCACTCCTTTAAGGAAAACTGCGAACCTGGATGGACTTATACTGAATGGTTCTATCCCAGAAACAAAGAACTGAGTATCACATGTTTCTGCTCATAAGTGGACCTTGAACAACTGTCGTTAATACTATAAGAAAAGGATTGACAGTAGCGGGAAACTATGGGGGTTTGGGGGACGGAGAGGTGGGATTGGCAGTGGTGGGAATCCACCTGGGAAAGGGGGTCACACCTCATCAACAAGGGTACCTGCACAATGAATATTCGCATGCCTAACCCTGACCTGTACCCCACAATTTTAAAATAAAAAATTTAAAGGTGAGAAAAATAATAATAAAAGAAAGCTGCCAGATGCTGTGTATTCCCGGCCCCCCATTCCAGCGTCCTTCCCCCTCCCGCACCCTCTAAGTTGCATAGGAAGGTGGCAAGCATGTCCTGGGGGCACAGCAGACACAGGCAAAGGGGACCCCTGTGCGCTGTCTCCCGAGCAAATCATGTGAAGGTAGCAGGCAGGGAGCTGGTTCCGAGACTGGAGGGCGGTCAGTCCGCCATTCTTGCGACTTGGTCAGGATCATCGTGAGTGGTCTAATCATCGAACGTATGGATTGGAGCGAAGTGCGTTTGGGAGGTTTGGAGAAAGAAGTGAAGGTATGGATCTCTGGTGGCGAGAAGAATGAAAGCAGAGAGAGCCTAACTTAAAAAAAAAATTATTGCTGGGCTCAGCGGCTCAGCCTGTCATCCCAGCACTTTGGGAGGCCGAGGCGAGTGGATCGCCTGAGTCCGTGGGTTCGAGACCCACCCAGGTAACTTGGCAAGACCTTGTCTCTACAATACATCAAAAATCAGCCGGTCGTGATAGCACGTGCCTGTAGTTCCAGCTACTTGGAAGGTTGAGGCGGAAGGATAGCTGGAGCCCAGCAGGTCGAGGCTGCGGTGGCCGGGAGTGGCCACTGCGCTCCAGTCTGGGTGACAGAGTGAGACTCCAACTCAAAAAAAATTGTTAACTCTTTTTAAAAAAAAAAAATCGGAATTTCACTCTGTCACCCAGGCTGGAGTGCAGTGGCACAATTACGGTTCACCACAGCCTCGAGTTCCTGGGCTCAGTCAATCCTTCCACGTCAGCTTCTTGAGTAGCTAGGACTACAGGCATGCACCTCCATGCCTGGCTAAATTGATGCTGTCGTTGTGGGGACAAGGTCTTGCTATGTGGCTCAGGGTGGTCTTGAACTTTGGGGTTCAAGCAGTCCTCCCACATTGGCCTCCCAAAGTATTAGGATTACCGGTATGAGCCACTGCGGCCGGCCTAATTTTTTTTTTTTTTTTTTAGAAGAGACAAGTTCTTGCTATGTTGCCTAGGCTGGTCTCAAACTCTTGGTTTCTTTCTTTTTTTGGGGGGGGGAGGGGGCTGGAGTCTCACTCTGTCACCCAGATCGCTCAGGCTGGAGTGCAGTGGCACACTCCCGGCCACCGCAGCCTCGACCTGCTGGACTCAGGTGATCTTTCCGCCTCAGCCTTTTCAAGTGACTGGAACTACTGCCCAGCTAATTTTTTGACCTATTGTAGAGATGAGGTCTCACCAAATTGCCCAGGCTGGTCTTGACCCCGTGGGCTCAGGCAACCCTCTCACCTCGGCCTCCCAAAGTGCTGGGATTACAGGCATAAGCCACCGTGCCTGGCCTCAAACTCCTGGTTTCGAGTCATCCTCCCACCTTGGCCTTCCAAAGTGCTGAAATTATAGGTGTGAGCCACGTCACCCAGCAGATTCTAACTTTTACAAACTGGCAAAAAGAAAAATAAACAAAAGAAGGAAAAGTCACTGCTGACCTAGAGTTGAACTATTTGAGCACACAGCCCAGATCTCGGTGTCACCCTGGTTTAGGAAGGCTCAGCAGAGCCCTGCAGCGAGAGTGTTTACCTCTGAGGGAACATGGTGGGGCGGCGTTTAAACCTTCCTTGATAACACTTATAAGCGGGGGAGTGAGCCTGCCCCATGGTGTTGATTTAATAATGGAGGTCACCTTGCCACCTGAATAGCTTTCCCCACGGCTCTCTTCTCAAGTGGGAAGCTTAAGAACTGTGTGTGGCTTAGAAGGATCTTTCTGGCAATAAACTTGTTCAAACAATAGAAGTGGCAAGAAAGTACAGAATCTCCCAACGGAAGGCACTCTTCTATGATCACGGTCACTGCCATCATGTTATTATGGTCGTCTTGCCGGGCCTGAAAGTGATGTTAGAGAGATGGTGTGTGTCCTTGCGTGTGCATGTGTGTTAATTCCCAACCACCTTGCAACCATAGCTGTTATGGGTTTTTTCTCTCCCTGTTCACATGTGAGAAGACTGAGGCTCAGAAAGCCCAGATGCCTTCTCCAGGCTGTCACTCAATTAGCAACAGGACCAGAATTATGTTTCTTAGGTTATTAGATCCCAGCTCCTATGGTTTCACTCTTTACTCTATTTCCAATTCATTCGCTGAGCAAATAAGTTTCATCCTTCAGGGACAATAGTTTGGTTCAGGGTTTTTCAACTTATGATGGGCTTATTGGGACATAACTCCTAGGTAGTTTCGAAGCGTCTGTATTTGCTGATTGTGGTGACTAACTGCCACGCACCACGCGAGATGGGAGGGACATCAGAATAAAAAGATACCTCCTCCAGGAAGCCCACAGCCCAGTAAAAGATATCCTCTTCCCTGCAGGGCACAAACCTATTTTTGGTGTTCAAGACTGTCTTCTCTTGGGGAAGAATGTCTCAGGAGGGAGGCTCCTTGTTTTCTGGTTTATGTAAGAAACCAGCGGGAAAATACCTGGGAATTTACCCTAAACACTAAGGGCTGTAAACATGGCTGCTTTTGTTGGACTGAAGCAATGTCACTTTCCCCTTTGTCTTTTCGGAGCTGTCCCAACCTCAGCTCATCATCTTTGTGTCCCTTCTTTCCCTGGGTTGACAACCTCCAGGTTGCAGGTGAAATGTCCACACCTGGTCACTGTGTTCCTCTTTCAGATCGCCGTTCATGGCTCCCAGCTCCGTCTGTCCACCTCTTGCCCTGTTCACCTGCTGGCATTCCAGGTCCTGGCCTTCCCTGTGCGAGCCTGCCTCTTGGTGCAGTTTCTTAACACCGTGACCATGACTCCATCTGCAGCAGAAGAAAAGAGAAAGGTAAGGACCACATCCGAAAGGCCCTGAGAGTGCTGAAGGGAAAAGAGTCTGGCTATGGGGGCTGTCCAAGGAGAGGGCAGAATCAGCTTGCAGAGGGCAGTAGATATGAGCAAGGACTTTGGAGTCTTACAAATCTCCACTTTGAGTCAGGCAGGTAGCCCATTCCTGTCATCCCAGCACTTTGGGAGGCTGAGGCAGGAGGATGGCTTGAGGCCAGGAGTTCGAGACCAGCCTGGGCAACAGAGTGAGACCCCGTCCCTATTTTTAAAATTTAAAAAAAGGGGGGAAATAAAACTTCATTCTCTTTCAGTCTCACTACTTTCTGGCTGTGTGATTCTGAGCAAATAATTGATCATGCTCTGTCATGATTCAAAGTAGTGATTGAATTATCAGAGCAAAATAATTGTTATTATTCAGTGTTTGGTCACGTCATTCAAGAAATCTTTGACTAGCCATATGAATACCTAATGAGATGAGGTCACTACCACATTAGCTAGTGCTGGGTGTATCCAATCCCTAGTCCACATCCAACCCCTATCCTCCGCCTCCATGCCTCAGTGGGCACCTTTCAGTTGTCTTTCTCCAATTACAAATGCCAGCAGCAAAAGGGGGTGAGGAGAAACTGGTGGGATATTTATTTATTTTTTTACTAAGTTTTCTTTTTATAAAAATTAATTAATTTATTTATTATAAGGATGTGGGGTACAATTCAGGGCTAGGTATACAAACGTTGATCAAGCAGGTACTCTTGTTGATGAGGCATACCCCTCCCTCCCCTAGCAGTTTCCCCCAACTGCCAGTCCCAGTCCCCCTTCCCCTGACAGTTTTCTGCTACCGCCAATCACCTTCCCCCAGCATTATCATTGTTCAAGGTCACATTATGAGTGAGAACATGTGGAACCCAGTTCTTTGTTTCTGTGATAAATCACTGAGTATGATCGACTCCAAACCCATCCAATTTGCTGCAAAGTCTCCATATTTTTGTCCTACTTTCTGGCTGCATAATATTCCATTGTGTAGATGTACCACATTTTTTTTATCCAGTCCAGTTTCGATGGACAACCCGGTTGGTTCCATGTTTCTGCTATTGTGAATAGAGCTGCAACAAACATACACGTGCAGGTATCTTTTTTGTAGAATGATTTGAGTTCCTCCGGGTATATTCCCAATAGGGGAATTGCCGAGTCCTGTGGAAGGTCAATTTCTAGTTCCTTCAGAAATCGCCACACTGTCTTCCAGAGAGGTTGTGTTAGTCTGCATTCCCATCAGCAGTGTAGAAGTGTTCCTTTTCCTCCACATCCTCGCCAGCCTCTGTTGTTGTTTGTTTTATTAATGATGGCCATTCTTACAGGGGTTAGGTGGTATCTCAATGTGATTCTGATTTATTTGGAGACTCACACCTGGCGCTGACCATCTGCCCCTTCCCCGAGTCTCACTAGGGTCAGGTCGCTTCTCCACACAGCCCTCTGTCTCCAGGTTCCATCGACGCCCCCCTCCCTCTCTCTCTCGGGCCTAGGGGTGATCAAGGACCTTGGTCTTCCTCGTCCGGTCCTGCCTCTGTCCTTGGGTTTCCTTCCACCCTGCTCACCACAGTACAGTCAAGATCAAACTCTTCTCAAATGACGCCCATCTGAAGGTGGCGTCTTCTCCTAGGACCGCGAGGGCACCACCTCCTTCTTTTTGCCTTCGGTTCTGTCTTCCCCTAAGGGAGAGCCAGAGGCCAGTTCTAAGTTCCTTGTCTTCTGGCTTGAACATCTGCTGGGAGGATGATTGGGAATGAAGATCTAGTTGAAATGAAACATCCCGGTAGAGCAGGTCAGGTTCTGAAGGAGTAAAGGGGAGTGCATTGCAGGGTGATTTCAAACCCCAGAGATGAACAAGCCGCAGGGAACGTGCTGAGGGTGGGAGCCGGATGCCATCTTCATCAATTCTCTTGCCTCCCAAGATCAACCTACCACGTCCCCATCTCTGTCAAGTGTCCCCAAGTTCCCCCACCCAGGATTCCTGAGCGTAGGCCTGGGACTGTACTGACTCTGGGTCACTGCAGATGACAGATAAAGAGCATAGCAGTGGTTCAACTTGGCTAGGAACCTCAGGAAAGACAATCAAACCACAGTAATAATGCTTTTTAAATTATTATTATTATTATTTTAAAAATCAGATTCTCACTCACTCTGTCGCCCAGGCTGGAGGGCAGTAGCACGCTCTTGGTGGCCGCAGCCTCAACCTGCTGGTCTCAGGCGATCCTTTCACCTCAGCCTTCCAAGTAGCTGGAACTACAGGCACGCACCACCACGCCTGGCTAATTTTTTGATTTATTGTAGAGATGAGATCTCACCAAGTTGCCCAGGCTGGTCTCGAAACCCTGGGCTCAGGCATTCCTCTCACCTTGGCCTCCCAAAGTGCTGGGATTATAGGCATGAACCCCCATGTCTGACCTATTTTTAAAATTGTATTGTATTTTATTGAGTTGTGGTCTCACTCTGTTGCCCAGGCTGGACTGCAGGGGCACCATCATGGGTCACCTCAGCCTTGACATCCTTGGCTCAGTAGATCCTTCCACCTCAGCCTCCTGAGTAGCTCGGGCTACAGGTGAGTACTGCCACACCATGCTAAAATTAAAAAAAAATTTTTTTTTAGAGATAAAGTCTCACTATAAATCCAAAAATTAGTCAGGTGTGGTGGGTGCGCCCGTAGTTTCAGCTTCTTGGAAGACTGAGGCAGAAGGATTGCCTGAGCCCAGTAGGTTGAGGCTGCAGCGGCTGTGAGTGTGCCATTGCACTCCAGCCTGGGCGATAGAGTGAGACTCCAACTCAAAAAAAAAGAAAGAAAGAATAATAATAACAACAATAATAACGATAGCTCTGTGTTTTTAAAGCCCTGATATGTACTAATCTATTCATTGTATGATTTTGTATTTGTCTTCCCAGATGCCCTGAGAGACTGGTGGGGTAAACCTGAGTTCTTGGACGGGAAACTGAGAGTTTCCAGGTGGTGGGCTCACTCAGGGCGTTTGCCCAGCACAGAAGCAGGAACACGCACATGCCCGTGGGTCAGGCTCCAACCCCTGTCCTCTTTTGAACAATGGAGTCACAGACGGCCTTTTCTTTTACAATATCTGGGCTAGGACTTTTCTGTATTCGGGGCCATCATCCAGGTAAGTGAGGTTGAAAGACAGATGACGGCCAAATCAGTGCAGGAAAGTGGGTCAACCCTACTGAAATAGATGTTTCTTTCCAGAAAGGCATTTAGTTCCTGGATGCGATCGGTTTTTATACTTAGTTAGAGAAGAGAACAGAACATCTTTACTGTCTCTCTTAGGTCAGAGCCTTCAAAGCAGCACCTGAGACTGGGATTTGGGGCACATGTGACTCCCTGGCAAGAGCTCTCAGGAGGGAATGCAGGAAGCAGGATAGGAGGGCAGCGACACAGAGTGTGGTCTTGCTGGAGTCAAGTCTCGGCCTGATGACACACGAACCTGCCAAGTTTGTTCCCATTTTGAGACAAAGGCGCTGGCCTCTGTAGACGGGAAGATCACCTTCCTGTACAGCGGAGTTTATGGGGGCCTGGTAGAGGGACTCTGGAAAGGGAACCAACCTCCCAGCTCTAATGTGCTCAAAAACCTGAAGGATTGATTGATAAGGACCCCCTGCAGCCAAAGACATGGAAGAATAATTAACAGGTGTTTTTTTTGTTTTGTTTTTTGAGTTGGAGTCTCACTCCGTCGCCCAGGCTGGAGTACAGTGGCACACTCACGGCCACCCCAGCGTCGACTTGCCGGGTTCCAGCCATCTTGTGCCTCAGTCTTCCATGCCCGGCTAATTTTTTAAAATTTATTTATTGTAGAGGTGAGGTCTCGCCAAGTTGCCCGGGTTGGTCTCGAACCCATGGGCTCAGGTCATCCGTTCTCCTCAGCCTCCCAAAGTGCTGGGAAGACAGGCTGAGCCACTGATCCTGGCCTTGTTTTGTTTTTTAGTCAGGGTCTCACTCTGTCATTCAGGCGGGAATGCGGTCACGCAATCATGGCTCATTGCAGCCTCTACCTATTTGGTTCAGGAGATTCTTCCACTTCAACTTCCAGAATAGCTGGGACTACAAGTGAGAGCCACCGTACTCGGCTAATTAAAAAAAAAATATATAGAGACAGGGTCTCTCTATGTTGCCCAGGCTAGTCTCAAACTCCTGGACTCAAGTCATCCTCCTACCTCGGCCTTTCAAAGTGCTGGGATTACAGATGTGAGCCACCACACCCAGCTAATTAAAATGTTTGAATGGGAACTAAAGAAAACTCATTATCATTTAGATGATTAGACACATTGAACCAGGAGATGAGGCATAGTGGTAGGAAGGCTGATAGTCAACAGTTAATTTCTTCCATCACTTGCAGAACCATTAAATTAAGTGAGAGTGAGTCTGGTTGATGGCTGACTACCTTCAGAACCTTCTGCTGTTTTCTCTGATGATGGCTTCACGGAGGTCCCATTGTCAGCCTTGAGATTGCTGATTTCAAGGCACTTTCAAGACAAAAATAAAAATTCCATTTTCTTTCTGCAGGAGACGACTGCCTGCTCCCTTTGAGCTGGTCCAGAGGGAGCATTCGAAATACGTTGCTGGAAGTAAATGGAATTTTTCAGCTATTTACATTGCAATTCGCCCCGAAAACTCCATTTTATCAGAACTCCCGGCTAATACTATTTTCCATGCTCAGATATTCTCCCCAAACACACAGGCAGGAGATGTAGGAGCTCGGCGGGAGACTGAACCAGAGACGCGGCTTATGTCTTGTCAGTTTTGCGCCAGACATGCGCCTTGACATTCAGGTCCTTCCCAAATCTAGAGAAAGTAGAACACCTGGGCTCACTTTACAGATGGGGAAACAGATCGATCTCCCACCCGAGATGAAAGTGGCTATGTCTAGACTTGAACCTGAGCCTTAGAAGTCTAAGACAGATGCCTCTGCTGCTTACTATTCTTTTGGGGTTTCTCTTGATACTAGAGAGAGATGCAGGATGCTAAGCATGGCCCACTGGAGTGATGCTACCTCACATTTTGGTTCAACTCTTGAAATAAAAGTCAGGTGACCCAGTCAAATCATGAGCATCTCGCAGAAAAAGGGATGGGTCTACAGATGGGTCTGTTTCTTTCTTCTTTTTTTTTTTGAGTAGGAGTCTCACTCTGTCACCCAGGCTGGAGTGCCATGGCACACTCATGGCCACTGCAGCCTTGACCTGCTGGGCTCTAGCGATCCTTCTACCTCAGCCTTCCAAATAGCTAGAACCACAGGCGTGTGCCACCACGCCTGGCTAATTTTTGGATTGATTGTAGAGATGAGGTCTCGCCAAGTTGTCCCGGCTGGTCTCGAACCCCTGGGCTCAGGCAATCCTCTCACCTTGGCCTCCCAAAGTACTGGGATGACAGGCTTGAGTCAGCATACCCGGCGGGTCTGTTTTCTGTGATGTTGGTCAGTTAACAAATCACCTCACAATGCAGTGACTTAAAACGATAAACAAGTATTTCTCACTCATGGATCAGAGAGTCAGCTGCAATCGGCTGGTCAGTCTGCATGTTGGGTTTCGTTCTGTGATACATGCCTCTAGATTATCCTAGGACCAGCAGCAGTCCAGGGCATGCTCTTCTCATGTGGGATGATGGAAGAAAAAGACACCATCCAAAGAGTCAGAGCACAGTAAGTCTTGTATCACATTTACTAACATTCGATTGGCCAGAGTATGTAATTTGGATGGACCAACAATAATGTGGTAGGGAGATACAGAGGGGGACCTCAAAAAAAAAACCCAGAATTATTTTTTGTAGTATAGAACACTCCATTAGGTGAGTGTTGTAGGAATCCATCAGACTCAGTGTACCAGTCAGTGTTGTTGTGAGAAGCTGCATTCACCTTCAGTGAATTTTTCTTTTTTGTGGGGAGATTCTTTCATGGTGTTTGCCTATTTCTGGTGGGTGATTTACGAGTACACCTGCCCACACTGTGCTGAGTGTTCAGCAGTTTTTGACCAAAATAGCATGACCACCCCCCGACCCCATGCCCCATGTTTTTTATTCACCCAATCTCGCCCCAAGTGAATTTTTTTTATTTCCACCAGATAAAAAGGGTCCTCAAAGGGAGACATTTTGCTGACGTGGAAGAGGTGAAACAAAAAATGGCAGAAGCACTGAAAAGTATCAAAATGGATGAGTTCGAAAACTTCTCGACAGTGGAAAACATGTCTCGATAGGTGTATTGCACCAAAGAGAGAGGGTTTTGAAGGTGACTAAAGTTTTAACATAAAAGAAAACATACACAATTTTTTTTTTGAGTTGGAGTCTAACTCTGTCACCCAGGCTGGAATGCAGTAGCACCCTCCTGGCCACTGCAGCCTCCACCTGCTGGGTTCAGGTGATCCTTCCACCTCAGCCTTCCAAGTAGCTGGAACTATAGGCACACGCTACCACGCCCGGCTAATCTTTAGATTTATTGTAGAGACGAGGTCTCACCAAGTTGCCCGGGCTGGTTGATCCTGTGGGCTCAGACAATCTACTCACCTCAGCCTCCCAAAGTGCTGGGATTACAGGCTGAGCCACTGAGTTCGGCCATCCACAATTTCTTATAAATAAATTCTGGGTTTTGGGAGGGTCCTCCCTTGTATACTCAGTCCACCATAGTGCTCTGCACGATCATAAGAAGTCAGAGGGTAGAAGTGAAGAACAGAGAGACATAATCGAATCAACCACAGCCACTAAGGGCAAGATGCAGTTGCTGAAGAGTCCAGGGCAGTACAGGCCAGCTAAGGCCCTGCAGGCCACCGGTGGCTACTGTCCATCTGCAAATAACGCTTTCTTGGGGCACAGTCCTGCTCACTTGCTGACAAACCATCTCTGGCCACTTTCATGCTGTAAAGGCAGAGTTCAGTAGTCACCACAGAGACTGACCCTATCACCTGCAAGGCCTAAAATATCAACTCTCTGCACCCTTCCAGAAGATGTTGGCTAAGCCCCCGTTCTAGGAAGCATATGGCCATCTGAAAAGCCTTTCAAAATGAAACTATCAAACAGGCTGGGTGCGGTGGCTCATGCCTATAATCCCATCACTTTGAGAGATCGAGGTGAGAGGATTGCCTGAGCTCACGGGTTTGTGACCAGCCCGGGCAACTTGGCCAGACCTCGTCTCTACAATCAATCAAAAAATTAGCTGGACGTGATGGCGTGTGCCTGTACTTCCAGCTGCTTGGAAGGTTGAGGTGGAAGGATTGCCTGAGTCCTACAGGTTGAGGCTGCAGTGGCCGTGAGCATGCCACTGCACTCCAGCCTGGGCAACAGAATAAGACTCCAACTCAAATCAATCAATCAGTCAATAAAATTATCAAACAAACAAAAAGAATAACAAACTCATTTTTTTTCTGAGTGCCTATGTCTTAGTTTACATTGCTATAACAAGATACCATCAACTAGGTAATGTATAAGCCGCTGCAATGTATTCCAGACAGCTCTGGAGGTTGAGATGTTCAAGACCAAAGCACCAGCGGATTTGGTGTGTGGTGGGTGTCTCTACCTCACAGGTGTCCCTCTGAGTGTCCTCATATGGCAGAAGGGGAAACAGTCTCCCTCAAATCTCTTGTATGAGAAAGCTATCCCATATATGAGGGCTCTGCCTTCATGACCTAATTACCTCCTAAGGCCCCACCTGTAAATATCATTACATTTGGAGTTAGGTTTCAACGTATGAATTTGGGGGGTAGGGACCAACATTCAGACCATAGCAACCTACTCTACCCCAAACTCGTCCAAGCCGAGAAGCAATAGAACATACACTTGGTCACTATGTGACCTTGAACAAGTTATGTAAACTCTCTGAGCCTCGGTGTCATCATCCCTAGAATGGGAACCATAATAACAATAATAACAATATCTGCTTCGTGATGTTGCTACAGAGACTGAATAGGTGATATATGTTGTTATGGATTGAATTGTTTTCTCCAGAAAAGCGGTGTTAGTGTCCTCATCTCCAGTACCACAAAACAGGAGTCCCCAACTCTGTGACAGCTGACCGGTGACCAGTCTGTGGACTGTGAGGAGGTGAGCATCGGAAGAGTGGAACTCTGCATCCTGTCAGATCAGTCGCGGCATTAGATTCTCAGAGGAGCATGAACCCTATTGTGAACTTTGCATGCGAGGAAGCTAGGTTGTACACTCCTGAAGAGCATCAGATGCCTGATGAGGCCTTGATGGTAGCACTGGGAAGGGGCTGCAAATACAGATTAACATTAGCCATGAGGTTTGGCTACACATATCCCCAACCCCCAGCCCCAGTTGGTGGAAAAATCGTCTTGCACAAAACCGGTCTAGGATGCCAAAAAGATTGGAGACCGCTGCCACAGAATGTGGACCTTATTCGGCAATAGAGTCATCACAGATATAATTAGCTGAGACGAGATTATACTAGTGGGGAGAAGGCCCTTATTCCAACATGACTGGTGTCCTTGTAGAAGGCAGTCACATAAAGACATGGCAAGAAGTCAAGAAGTAAGACTGCTATGTGACGATGAGGCAGAGAGTGGATTTATGCCACCACAAGCCAAGGACACCTGGGGTTACCCAAACTAGGAAAAGGCAGGGAAATAGCCCCCCGAGAGTCTTCAAAGAGTATGGCAACACCTTGATGCTGGACTTACAGCTTCCAAAACTGTGAGCGAATATATTTCTGCTATGCTAAGTCACTCACTTTGTGGAATTTTGTTACAACAAACCTTGGAAACTGATACATATTTGAAGCTCTAAGAACAATGCATGCAATAATGACTCCATAATTAATATTAGACATTATTTCCTATGTTTTTACCTTGTTGTCTCTGTTACTTTTTATGATAATTTTATTAGGTAGGTGTATTAGTCTTCTTGAGCTGCCATTAACAAAACACCATGGACTGAGGAGCTTAAACAACAGAAATTTATTTCTCATGGTTCTGGAAGCTGGAAGTCCGAGGTCATGGTGCCAGCATGGTCTGCTGCTGGTGGGGGCTCTCTTTCTGGTTTGCAGACGGTCACCTTCTTGCTCTGTCTCCACATGGTAGAGAGAGAAAACAAGAGCAAGCTCTTCTTATAAGGTATCCACCTCATAATAAGGGTCCCACCCTCAAGACCTTCCCTAACCCTAATTATCTCCCAAAGGCCCCACTTCCAAGTACCATCATCCCATTGGAGGCTAGGGCTTCAACACGTGAATTCAAAGGGACCACAATTCTCTCCAGAGTAGTAGGTATTATTATTCCTGTTTTGTTATAAATAAGAAAACTGAGTCTCAGTGAGATTAATACACAAGAAAAACAACAAAGGGACAGTGGTACTGGAAAAAGAAGATTCTTGTGGATGTGAGAAATTCTTTCGGGAGTTTTCATGCATGGTCGTGTATTCTTCATAGGGACAGTCGTGTTACAGGCTCTAGAATCAGGTAGCCTAAGTTCAATTCCACCCTCTGCCATTCATTAACTCCGGGACCTTGGGCAAGTTGCTTAACTGCTTGGAGTTTCAATATTCTTATCTGCAAAATAGATAATTTCTTTTTTTTTTTTTTTTTTTGAGTTGGAGTCTTACTCTGTCACCCAGATTGGAGTGCAGTGGCCGTTTCTGGTCACCGCAGCCTTGACCTGCTGGGCTCCGGGGATCCTTCCGCCTCAGCCTTCCAAGTAGCCGGAATTACAGGCATGCACTACCACGCCCGGCTGATTTTTTTTTAATTTATTGTAGAGATGAGGTCTCACTGCCCAGGCAGGTCTCGAACCCGTGGGCTCAGGCAATCCACTCACCTCAGCCTCCCAAAGGTGCGGTATTACATGCTGAATAATCTAATGGAGTGATTGCATTAAAATGAAGATACACATGTAAAAAGGGTCCCAGAGTATCTGACACAAAGAGGACATCTCATAAAAGTTAAAAAGTCAGAGATAAACATACTAAGATGTTCACTGCAGAATGATTGTTAGAGCAGATGTGAACAGCTTCAATAGCCAATAATAAGTAAATACATGGTGACTCATTGTGTGCTCTGCACACAATTCTTAAAACTGAGTAGGAGAGAACATGTTAATTTCCTGGATTCTTTGCCTACTGTGTGACTTTAGGCAAATGATTTAATCTTCTGGGGCCTGTGTCCCCACGTGAAAAATGGAAATACACGCAATACCGATTTCAAAGAGCTGCCATGAGGATTAAATAATACATAGTCCACACGTGATGCTTAAAATATTCCCAGACACGTAGCAAACACGTGGCAAACATTAGCTCTTATTATATTACAATTCCATTTGCATGAAAGGAAGGAAGGCTAATTGGCTAATTTCTGGAGAGAGAATAATCTGCTTCTCCTCATTATCTCTGGGGAGTGAGGGTGGACAGGAAGAGGGCAAAGGGCTTCTGCTTTGCTTTATCCCTTCTGTGCCCCTGGAGACAAACCGGCCCTTCAATGATTAGCCATCTCTTGGCCTTCCTTCTTGCAGCCCCTACCGTGGCAGAGCCCTTTTTTCTATGGCCAGGCAGGGCTGCTTCTCAGCCAGACATGTGGGTACAGCTGCTAAAAGACGTCCAGGGTGGTTAGAAAATAACTGAATCCTTGCCCTCTGTGATCCAGCAAGGTAAGGGTTAACTCCCTGCAAGCTGGGGCGGGGAGGTGCTCTGAGATGCTGATTCATAGTGACCCTGGCAGGTAGTCCTGGTAGGTAAATATTCTGACTCTCTTTCCTGGTGCCAGGGACTGACCTTGGAGCATGCACCCATTGTATCTTACTCTAAGCAGCTCTTCAAGGTACTCCTTCATTTTTCAGAAGATGAAACAGAGGTGACTGATTCCACAACACAGAGCTCACAGAATGGTCTGTCTGGGCCCCAAGGCGATGACCCCTTCACTCTGTGTCTCTGCTTTCACTGGCGGACATTCCCTCTCTCAAAATATTTGTCTGCTTTGCCTCAAAAAGTTATTTTCAGAAAGTTTGTTTTCCCAGCTTTGTAGTCCTGACTTGTCTCAACTGGCTCACAGTTTTAAGAGAAGTGTGGAGTTATCAACTCTGTGAATAATTAACAAGTTGAGTTTTATCTCAGACCGAAATTGACTACTGAACTTGATCATTTGCCTTGAACAAAAAGACAGGGACAATTTCTCTACCCAGGGCCCTTTTCAATGTCTGCATAGGCAGAGGAGCCAGGAGAATCATTCTAACTTGCTCTGTTTTCCCTCTGACAGGCAAAGTCCCCAACTCAAGGTACAGGGGGCTGGACCAGGCTTGGAGACAGGAACTCTGAGGTCAGGAAGACTGGAAGTGGTTTTGGAAGTTGAACAGACTCAGGTTTAAGTGATGACGAGCTGTGTGACCCAGGGCAAAGTGACCTAAGGAACTCCCTAGGCTTCCTTTATCTTTTGCAAATAGGTGTGATAGTGTTTATGGGTTCCAAGTTAATATCCAGCAGGGATATTAACAGTTCCAGGGGTCACCAGCCAATCAAAATGCTGTAAAAGAGCTGTAGCAGGGTGTGGAGACCCTAGCTCAGCGGACGTCTCCTGCTTAGTCTAATGGTGAGGCCATCCACAGGAGTAGCAGGGGAGAGGACAAGTGACCAGCAAGATAGGGGTGCTGAGAGGGAAGTAGCTACTCACCAGCTGGTATGAAAGTGTCCCCAGAGTTTAACGACTAGTATAGTTGTGCACATGATTATAGGCTAAATACTGGTCCATCGAAAGTGAGTTTGTATTTCTAGAGAAATTTACTCTGGGCTCTGTACTATAGCTGTCTTAGAGAGTTTGAACTCCTGTAACAGATTACCATAGACTGGTTGGCTTAGAAACAAGAGAAATTTATTTCTCTCAGCTCCAGAGGCTAGAAGTCCAAGATCAGGATGCTGGCACTGTCAGGTTCTGCTAAGGGTTCTCTTCCGGGCTACCAACGGCCAACTTTTAGCTGCATCTTCATGAGATATGAAGAGGGCAAGAGGCCTCTCTGGGTTCCTAATCCCATTTGCAGGGGCTCCACCCTCCGGATCTAACTACTTCCCAAAGGCACCATCTCCAAATATCATCACATTGTGGGTTAGGATTTCAACGTATGAATTGCGGAGGGACCACGAGCAGTGGCTCACGTCTGTAATCCCAGAGAGAGGCGGGAGGATCACTCGAGCCCAGGAGTTCGAGACCAGTCTGGACAGCATAGTGAGACTTCATCTCCACAAAAAAAAAATCAAAAGATTAACCAGATATAGTGGCACTCACCTGTAGTCCCAGCTGCTCAGGGGGTTGAGACAGGAGGATCACTCCAGCCCAGGAGGTCGAGACTGCAGTGAGCCATGATTGTGCCACTGCACTCCAGCCTGGGTGACAGAGTGAGACCCTGTCTAAAAAAAAAAACAAAAAACTGGAAGGAACAAGGCATTCAGTTCATTGCAGTGATTAAACACTTTTCCTCACATAATTCCATGTACTCCTTACAAACACTCAGTTAAGAACGCGCTACTTCAGACCCATTTTTTGGATAAGGAGACTGCATCTCCAAAAGTTACAATGGCTAGTAAGTGCGGGGAGCAGGCAACCGCATCCCAGCCAGGACAGGGAAGGCCAGACTCTTTTCTCGTTTTTTTTTTTTCTTTTTTTGAGTCGGAGTCTCACTCTGTCGCCCAGGCTGAAGTGTAGTGGCACACTCACGGCCACTGCAGCCTCGACCTGCTGGGCTCAGTAGATCCTTCTAAGTAGCTGGAACCACAGGTGAGCGCCACCACGCCCAGCTAATTTTTTGATTTATTATACAGACGAGGTCTCACCAAGTTGCCCAAGCTGGTCTCAAACCCATGGGCTCAGACAATCCTCTTGCCTCAGTCTCCCAAAGTGCTAGGATTACAGGTGTGAGCCACCATGCCTGGCCAAGGCCAGACTTTTACCTGTCATATGAGAGAGAAGAAGATTCTGGGCAACAAGGAAAAGCAAGCTGGGAACTCGGGCAGGAAAGGATAAATACGCGTGCTGAGCTATGAAACAATTCAAATGAGGAACCAAAGGCTGCCAGGCACACAAACTCCTTGGGCAAGAATGACATTAAAAATACTGTTCCCGGCCAGGTGCGGTGGCTCACACCTGCAATCCCAACACCTTGGGAGGTGGAGGCAGGCAGATAGCTTGAACCCAGATGTTCGAGACCAGCCTGGCCAACATAGCGAGACTTTGTCTTTATAAAAAAAATCAAAAAATTAGCGGAGCATGGTGGCACGTGCCTGTAGTCCCAGCTACTCGGGAGGAAGGATCACCTGAGCCCCAGGAGGTCGAGGCTGTGGTGAGCCATGCCATTGTACTCCAGCCCGGGCAACAGAGTGATACTATAACTCAAGTTTAAAAAATATCTAGGCCGGGCTTGGTGGCTCAGCCTGTAATCCCGCGCCTTGGGAGGCCAAGGTGAGTGAATTGCCTGAGCCTGCGGGTTC
>NW_007255889.1:20626-21342 GCF_000164805.1 Carlito syrichta | reverse complement strand
GCGAGACCTCATCTCTACAATAAAAATCAAAAAAATTAGCTGGGTGTGGTAGCGCGCGCCCGTAGTTCCAGCTACTTGGAAGCCTGAGGCGGAAGGATCGCCAGAGACCAGCAGGTTGAGGCTGTGGTGGCCAGGAGCGGCCACTGCACTCTAGTCTGGGTGCTGAGTGAGACTCCAACTCAAAAAATAAATAAATAAATAAAAATAAAAATAAAAATATATCGATATATATACACACATACACACAAATATACATATATTCCCACCTGCATGATGCAAATGGAATAAAATGTCAAAAAAGATGAATCAGTGCAAAAGGTAGATAGAGAGTCTTTGCACTGTGCTCATTCAATGAAGTTTGAAATTATGCCCAAATTAAAAGCTAAAAAAAAAAAAAAAAAGCCCTTTGCCAATAGGGGTCCAGGCTCTCCGCCACCCCTCCACTGTCTTGTTCAGTCTCTTGTCCTCATCACCCCATTTTTCAGAATAACGGGGGTTACTGAAGAAGACAAGGTCTGTGAGTTGAATGCCCAGCCTCCCAACTTCCGGTTGCACTGTGGGAATCCAAAGAGAAGCCTTTGGGGTTATGTGATTTGGGAAATGCGTGCGCATCCAATAAGTATAACTGCTCCTCGGTGGCTCAGCCTGTAATCCCGCGCCTTTGGGAGGCTGAGGTGAGTGGATTGCCTGAGCCCACGGGTTTCGAGACTCGCCTG
>NW_007255889.1:0-20606 GCF_000164805.1 Carlito syrichta | reverse complement strand
CAGCGGGTCGAGGCTGCGGTGGCCGGGAGCAGCCACTGCACTCCGGTCTGGGCGACAGAGTGAGACTCCAACTCAAAAAAAATATATATAGGTACAACTGCTAATGGAAACCACAGCACGGCAGGAAGTACTCTGGGCCAGGATTCAGAGAGCTGGGGACTGAATCCCAGTGGGTTGGTTTCCAGGGTCAGCCATTCAAGTCAGACTCCATCTGTAAAATGAGAACCACAGCGGCAGCTTCCAAGGTCGTGCTGATGATTCAAAGATGCAGCGTTTGGAAAGTTCCACGCATGGGGCCTGGCTTAGAGCATACGCTCCACAAACATTTTATTTCCCCTGCCCTGAGACTCTATTGCCACAGTTATTTAAGGAGGATGGTAACAGTACCCGAAGGAGAGGGTGCCAAGATCAAATGCGACAACCTGTAAAATGTGATATGGAGATGCATCATTTTGCAAAGGAGTCTTGACTTCACTCCTGCAGATGACCAGGGAGGCCCAAAAGTCTTTGCACCCCTAACCATATACTACAGTTAAATGTGTCACACTGCTGTTATCACTCTCAAATAACTTCTGGGCTGGGCTCGGTGGCTCAGCCTGTAATCCCAGCACTTTGGGAGGCCGAGGCGAGTGGATTCCCTGAGCCTGCGGGTTCGAGACCAGCCCGGGCAACTTGGTGAGACCTCATCTCTACAATAAATCGAAGAATAAGCCAGGTGTGGTGGCGCACGCCTGCAGTTCCAGCTACTTGGAAGGGTGAGGTGGAAGGATCGCCTGAGCCCCGTAGGTCGAGACTGTGGTGGCCATGAGTGTGCAGCTACACTTCAGCCTGGGTGACAGTGTGAGACTCAGGCTCAAAAAAAAAAAGAAGAAAAAAGCCACAAACCCATGGATTTAAACAACATAAGTGTTTATCTTCCATTTCTGCAGGCCAGGAGTCTGACACAGGTCTCCCTGGGCCAAAATCACGGTGTGGACAGGGTTGCATCCCTCCTGAAGACTCCAGGGATCCCTGCCTCTCCCAGCTTCCTCCAGCTTCCCATCTGCAGCACCCTAGGTTCACTGTAGTTGCTGTTTTTCTTTTTCTTTTTTCCAGTGGCATGCTCATGGCCACCGCAGCCTCGATCCGCTAGGCTCAGAAAATCTTTCTGCCTCAGCCCTCCAAGCAGCTGGAACTACAGGCGCACACCACCACACCTGGCTAAATTTTTTGACTTATTGTAAAGACAAGGTCTCACCAACTTGCCCAGGCTGGTCTTGAACCCCTTGGCTGAAGCAATCCTCTTGCCACCGCCTCCCACAGTGCTGGGATGACAGGCATGAGCCACTCTACCCAGCTCATTGTAGTATTACTCACAGCCGCCGAAAAGTGGAAACAGCCAAAATGTCCATTGGCGGATAAATACACTTTTAAAAAGTGGCACACACCTACAATGGGGCATTATCCAACCATAGAAAGAAATGAAATACAGCTACCTGCTATAATTTGGATAACCTTGAAAACATTAATGCTAAGTAGAAACATCCAGGACTCCCATTCTTCTGCCCCTCTTTTTTTTTTTTTTGAGTTGGAGTCTCACTTGGTCGCCCAGACTGATGTGCAGCGGCCGCTCCCGGCCACCGCAGCCTCGATCTGCTGGGCCCCGGCGATCCTTCCGCCTCAGCCTTCCGAGTAGCTGGAATTACAGGCATGCGCTACCACGCCCGGCTGATTTTTTGATTTTATTGTAGAGATGAGGTCTCGCTGCCCAGGCGGGTCTCGAACCCGCGGGCTCAGGCAATCCACTCACCTCAGCCTCCCAAAGGCGCGGGATGACAGGTTGAGCCACCGAGCCCGGCTTGCCCCTCTTTTCTAAAGATGCTTGGAATTACATCGGACCCACCTGGACAATCCAAGATACACTCCCCATCTCGAGAGTTGGAACTTAGTCATACAATCCAAGTCCCCATCACCACAGAAGGTGATGACATATGAGATGGGGGAGGGGAGCAAAAAAAAAAACCCCAAAAACCTAGGGATTCTCTTTTGGAGGGTGGGCCCCTTGTAGTACAGGCTTTCCTCGGTAGGTAAGTGTTCTAGGAACCCACCGGCAGGGAGTGTTGTTGTGAGAGGTTGCATTTGGCTTTAGTGAGCTTTTTTTTTGGCGATTCTGTCAGTGCTTTTGCCCATTTCACGATGGGCGATTTACAAACACACCTGTCCACACGGCGCTAAGCGTTCAGCAGTTTTTGACCATAAACAGCACGTCACTCATGCCCTATCATCCCTGTTCACCCAAATTTGCCCCAAGCACCATTTTTTGCTTCCCCATTTTGCCGATATGGAAGAGGTGAAACAAACAAACAAAAAACAGTAGAAGCACTAAAAGGCATCAAAAACTGTTTTGAGCAGTGAGAAAAGCATCTTGATGGGTGTATTGCGTCACACGCAGAGTACTTTGAAGGTGACTGAAGTTTAAACATGTAAGAATAAACACAGAATTTTTAACAAATAAATTTTGGGTTTTTGGGGTTCCCCCCTTGTATTCACTGACTCTGGGAGTTAGGATGTGGATGTCTTTTGGGGAGCTGCGTTGTTCTCCCTATCACACCATCTCGCTACATGACTGGAAGGCCGAAGATCTGGCCTTGAAACCTGTCTCGCCCCTAGTAGCGGTGCCACCCTGCTTACTTACCCTCCTTGGCAAGACTCTTACAATGAGCATCCTCGCTGTCTTGCAGGGCTATTGTGAGAAACACAAGAATGAATCTGGCACCACACGAGCCCTCAATGACCAGTCAGCATTATGACCATGACCTTAAGCCCTCCACGTTTTCCAATAGGACTACAGTAAGGTTTAGACATAGGTGAAATAGTTGGGTGAAGTGCTATTCAGATATTGGCCATGATGTTTCCATGCACATTGCCTGTATTTCTCACTTCATTCCAGGTCATCCCGGGGTGAAGAGGTGGGTGGCACAAGCCAAGCCAGTCTGTCCTGCTGTGTCCACCCTTAACATCACACGTACTGCGTCTGATGATAGTGTGCAGCGTCAACTTTCGAGATCTTCTTTTTGTTTTGTTTTTGAGTTGGAGTCTTACTCTATCGCCCAGGCTGGAGTGCAGTGATACGCCCAAGATCACAGCGGCCTTGACCTGCTGGGCTCAGGTGATCTTTCCACCTCAGCCTTCCAAGTAGCTGGAACTATAGGCACGTGCCACCATGCCCGACTAATTTTTTTTTAATTGTAGAGATAAGGACTTGCCAAGTTGCTGAGGTTGGTCTTGAACCTGTGAGCTCAGGCAATCCTCTCACCTCAGCCTCCCAAAGTGCTGGGATTATAGGCATGAGTCACTGCGCTCAGTCATGAGATCTTGTTTTAAAAGGGAAAACTAGCCATTGCCTTACTAGACTCTGGTGTGGCCATATGTTCTTTGAGCTATGGTTGTCATCATGCTTCCTAGCTTTGGCCCTCTCCCCTACCTTGGGGAGGTGAAGCTCCTCTTTCTCTCTCTAATTTACTTTCTAACTATATTTTTTCTAATCTTAAAAAAAAGGAAAACTGGCCAGATGTGGTGGCTCAAGCCTGTCATCCCAGCACTTTGGGAAGTGGAGGCAAGAGGATTGCCTGAGTCCAGAGGTTGGAGACTCAGCCTGGGCAACTTGGCGAGACCTGGTCTCTACAATAAACTAAAAAAATTAGCTGGGTATACTAGCATGCGCCTATAGTTCCGGTTACTTGGAAGGCTGAGGTGGAAGGATCACCTGAGCCCAACAGATCAAGGCTGTGGTGGCCATGAGCATGCCACTGCACTCCAGCCTGGGCAACAGAGTAAAATTTCTACTCAAAAAAAAAAAAGCCAGGCATGGTGGCTAACTCCTGTAATCCTAGTACTTTGAGAGGTGGAGGTGAGATAATAGCCTGAGTCCAGGGATTTGAGACCAGTCTGGGCAACTTGGTGAGACCTCGTCTCCACAATAAATCAAAAAATTAGCCAGGCATGGTGGCATGCGCCTGTAGTTCCAGCTACTTGGAAGACTGAGGCAGAAGGATCGCCTGAGCCCAGCAGGTAGAGGCTGCAGTGGCTGTGAGCATGCCACTGCCCTCAGCCTGGGCGACAGAGTGAGACTCTGACTCAAAAAAAGAAAAAGAAAACACGCAGCTCCTGATTCACTTATAAGTATTTTTTGTGCACCACCATCTTAAGCATGGAGTATACAGCAGTGCTCAAAGCAGTCAAGGTCCTTGGTCATATTCTAGTGAGAAGAGACATATATATAAGGGGTAATAAACATGTGACTAGTAATTACAAGTTTGGAAAACCGTCATCAAGGAAATAACAGGATGTTGTGATGGAATAATAAGGTAGGCTACAGCTACAAAAGAGTGTAAGATTTATGCTGAGACGGGTGGGGGAGCCAGCACTTCCATCACCCAGGGGTGGGAACCTGGACACCCATCAGGACTCTTGTTTTTGCAAACTATGTATCTTGCATTGGTACATTGTAAAAATCCATTAAATGAGCACCAATATGGTCCCCCCTCCCCTCACCCAAATGAAACAGAATGGAGTAAATCAGAATAGATGGTATCGGGGTGCATCATGACATGGGCCGGAATTGTTTGGTGAGATCTTAGTCTCAGACACAGACCTGAACATGCACACGTACGTAGGCACTGAGTTGTGATGCACAGTGCATTTCTTATGTAGGTCGGTAGTCAGAAGGTCTGAATAATAATACCACTATGGCCGGGCATGGTGTCTCAAGCCTATAATCCCAGCACTTTGGGAGGCCAAAGCAAGAGGATTGCCGGAGCCCAAGGATTCGAGACCAGCCTGGGCAACATGGCAAGGCCTCGTTTCTACAATAAATAAAAAAAATTAGCTGGGCATGGCAGCGCACACCTGTGGTTCCAGCTACTTGGAAGAGAGAAGTGGAAAGATTGCTTGAGCCCAGCAGGTCAAGGCTGCAGTGGCCGTGAGTGTGCTGCACTCCAACCTGGGGTGACAGAGTAAAACTCCGACTCAAAAAAAAAAGAATTTTAGATTGCATTCTAAGTACTACTGGAAGCTACTGAAGGATTTCAAACAGTACGCCCTGAGTCACATTCTGAAAAGAAGGATAATTTTAGATAACTTCCACCATTACCTTTCTATTGTTTGTTTAAATTCACAGTTTGAACTCAAGAATTCTCTGGACAGTAACTGTATGTTTGGGACAGAATTCAAATTTCTGCAATTGAAGATAACCGGTGACCCACCGATATAAATCCTTGATAAAATAAATGAGGCTAGCTCAGGTGGTAAAAAAAAATAAAATGCTCATAGAAACTTAAACAATACACTATTTTTTACCTATTAGTAGGCAAATATTTTCAAACACTGAAGAATGTTATTAAAGCAATATTGGAAACTGGCACAGTCTTCATAGAGGGCCATATGGTTGCTCCTATCGAAATTTAAATTGTGGGTAATCTTTATTCAGAAATTTTACTCCAGTGATGATATCCTTCAGAAATACTCACATATATGCCAAGAACAGGTATAGCAAGACATCTGTGATATCATTTGTAATCAGGAAAAATTGGGAATGTTTTGAACAAGCATTAATGAGAGAATAGGTAAATAAGAAACAGAAGCTTTTTTACTATAATACACTAGCCAGCTGGTAAAAAACAAAACCAAAAAAATGGGCTGGGCACGGTGGCTCAAGCCGGTAATCCCAGCACTTTGGGAGGCCGAAGTGAGAGGACTGCCTGAGTCCAGGGGTTCGAGATCAGCCTGGGTGACTCGGTGAGACCTTGTTTCTTCAATAAATCAAAAAATTAGCTGGGCATGGTGGTGCATGCCTGTAGATCCAGCTACTTGGAAGGCTGAAGTGGTAAGGTCACCTGAGCCCAGCTGGTAGAGGCTGCGGTGGCTATGAGCATGCATTACACTCCAGCCTGGGGGACAGAATGAGACTCCAACTCAAAAAAAAAAAAAAAAAAAAAAAGAATGTTCCAGATACTTCATGTACTAATATAAAAGTTTTAACTTACTGATGAATTTTTTTTAAGTGGCAGAGAAATATGGGTAGCATCATGTGATTTCAGTTAAAAAAAAAAAAAAGAAAAAAATATAAGGAGAGACCAAAAAAAAAAAAAATCAGAATTATTTTTTGGAGGGTGGGTCCCTTATAGTACAGGCTCCTTCCAATAGGTAAGTGTTCTAGGAATCCATGGGCATCCGTGTACCAACTAGCATTGCTGGGAGAGGCTGTGTTCGGCTTCAGTGACTATATATGTATTTTTGGAGATTCTTGCAACACGTTTGCCCATTTCACAACAGGTGATTTATGAGCACACCTGCCCACACTACGCTGAGTGCTCAAAAACAGCATGATCCCCATGCCCTGTCCTGCCTATTCACCCAATCTCACCCCTAATGACTTTTTTGTTGTTGTTTCCCAGATAAAAAAAGTCCTCCAAGGTAAACGTTTTGCCGATGTGGAAGAGGTGAAACCAAAAAACAGCAGAATCACTAAAGGGCATCAAACTTCAAGAGGTCAAAACTGTTTTGAGCAGAGGAAAGAGCATCTCTATAGGTGTATTGCATCAAACGGAGAGTACTTGGAAGGTGACTGCAGTAAAACATATAAAAATATAAACACAATTTTTTTTTTTTGAGTTGGAGTCTCACTCTGTCACCCAGGCTGGAGTGCAGTAGCACAATCATGGCCACCGCAACCTTGACTTGCTGAGCTTAGGCGATCCTTCTGCCTCAGCCTTCCAAGTAGCTGGAATTACAGGCACCTGCCACCACGCCTGGTTAATTTTTTGATTTATTGTAGAGATGAGGTCTCGCCCAGTTGCCCAGGCTGGTCTCGAACCCTGGGCTCAGGCAATCCTCTCACCTCGGCCTCCCAAGTGTTGGGATTATAGGCGTGAGCCACCGTGCCTGGTCAAGACACAATTTTTTATAAATAAATTCTGGGATTTTTGGGTCCCCCTCGCATATAGATAAGCATACCTGAAAGTGTGCAGAAAAAACATCCAGAAAGGTTACACAACAAACTTAACAGGGAGCGAGAAGGCGGCCCAGGAGGCCCTAAGCTTTGGCTGTCTTCACTTTGGCATGTGAACTTCTTTTACATCAAGCACATATTATTGTTGACATTTTTAAAAGTATAAAATTACATTAACAAAAAATATTAATCAGCAGCGCAAGCAAAAAGAGGCACTGAACAGTGAGGCAAGAAAACAGTCACACCTTCATGGGATTATCCACACCCAGCACCTCTTCTCCCAGGTTATCATATCTGGGAGGAGCCAAAGACTGAGAGGAGATAATGCACTGGCCTTTTTGGCGCACCTGCACACGTGTGAGTGTGTGTGTGTGTGTGTGTGTGTGTGTGTGTGTGTGTGTGTGTCTGTGCACGCATGCATTATTTATGACATTTTCTCAAACACCAGAGCCAGATCATTGGAACCATCCCAAAGCTCACTATTATACCTCCTTGGCCATTTTAAATCTGTTTAAGTTTGTTTGGTGGAACCTTCTCCTAGCTGAAATTCACCGACAAAATTTTTTTTGGTGGTGTCACCCAGAAACACTGGGCCAAACTAAGAAAAACGGATAACAACAGAGCGGTCCCAGAGCATCTCACCTCAAGCCAGGACTAGCTCTGGGTGACTTATGTCTATCACTATTTAATCCATACCGCCGCATGGCGGGTGACATCTTATTCTCAGCTTTCAAATGAATACACTGTGATCTCCAGAGCCAGGGTGGTCTTCTGCCATGGTGGCATAGGAAGGGGGGGCTGCTGGATGACGGCCTGGGGAACTGCTCAGCTGGGGGTGCTAAAGTAAACACCTTGATTGTAGAATGCAATCATGCAACCTAGTTGGCTGAAGTCTATATCAGCACGATGAAAAAAAAAGCAGTTAGCAATCTGTAGTATTTGCTCCCACACCCACCCCTAGAGGCAGATACTTGCCTTACCACCAAAATAAAGGGTTGATGAGATGACAGCAGGATTATGCAGGAATCTTTCCGACAGCACCTGGTGCTACCTGCTTAGCCCTCCCTGGAAAGCCTATCCTAGACCCTTCCTGCCCTCACCCCACAGGGTCAGCGGTCCCTGTGCAGTGCCAGGCCAGGCCTGAGGCCTGCCTGAACCCTATCCCGCTTGACTACAAGGCACTGCCTCTATTGTCTGTCTGCCTAGATGTCTTCCTCACTGGTACCCGGACAGGTACAGGATTTCTTTCTAGCCCCAGTGGTAGCGCAGGACCTGGTCAGTAAATACTGCCTGAGCCCACGGGTTCGAGACCCACCTGGGGAAGGTGAGAACTCATCTCTACAATAAATCAAAAAATTAGCTGGCATGGTAGCGCGCGCCTGTAATTCCGGCTACTCGGAAGGCTGAGGCAGAAGGATCACCGGAGCCCAGCAGGTCGAGGCTGCGGTGGCCGGGAGCGGCCACTGCACTCCAGTCTGGACGACAGAGGGAGACTCCAACTCAAAAAAAAAAAAAAAAAAAAGAAATGAAGGAACATGGCCAGGCGCAGTGGCACACGCCTGTCATCCCAGCACTTTGGGAGGCCAAGGTGAGAGGATTGCCTGATGAGCCCATGGGCTCGAGACCAGCCTGGGCAACTTGGCAAGACCTTGTCTCTACAATAAATCAAAAAATTAGCTGGGTGTGGTGGCGCATGCCTGTAGTTCCAGCTACTTGCAAGGCTGAGGTGGAAGGCTCGCAGGTTGAGGCTGCAGTGGCTGTGAGCGTGCCACTGCACTCCAGCCTGGGCGACAGAGTGAGACTCCAAATTAAAAAAAAACAAGAAAGAAATGAAGGAACCTGGGTCTAGCCGGGAATGTCATTTGTCATCACCATGACAGCAGAGGGGCCTGCAAGAAGTGTCTCCCAGGACAGATGAGAGCGGCTGAAAATAGTCCAGCTGTCGGCCTGGGGGGACAGGGAGAGAGAAAGAGAAAACATTGTGTGTAAAGTTATTTTCCAGGATACTATCACAGTGGATTGGATGCATTCATCAAAACCCATGGAATGTACAAGACATGCAGCGAACCCTAAGGTAAACTGTGGACTTTGGCTGATAAGGATGTGCCAATGTCAGCTCATTTGTGACCGCACCTCGCCAAAGCCTGATGCTGGGGCGGTGGGGAAGGCTATGGGGAGGGAGGAAGGAGGGGCATGTGGGAACTCCGGGAGCCCAAAGCTGCTCTAAAAAATGGACTGTGGATTGCTTTTAATTGCTAAAATTAATGTCAGTACAGAGAACTGCCACCGTCTGATGTTTTAGTGCTTTATAGACAACCGTGCTTTCTCTGAAATATGAGAAGAAACAGACGCTCCTAGAATAAAGCGTGCATATCCACAGAGAAAGAGAATTCTCCCCATGGGGCTGTGACGTATCAGCCAGGAGCAGGGCCAGACAGCAAGGAGACATATACTCTGGCACAGAAAACAAAACAAACCTAAACAAATCAGTGCTGGGCCGGGCTCGGTGGCTCAGCCTGTAATCCCATGCGTTTGGGAGGCCGAGGTGAGTGGATTCGTGACCTGCCTGGGCAACTTGGCGAGACCTCATCTCTACAATAAATAAAAAATGAGCCAGGCGTGGTAGCGCGCGCCTGTAGTTCCAGCTGCTTGGAAGGCTGAAGTGGAAGGATCGCCGGAGCCCAGCAGGTCGAGGGCAACAGAGTGAGACTCCAACTCAAAAAAAAAAGAAAAGAAAACAAAACAAACCTAAACAAATCAGTGTTGGATGAAGCAAACTTGAAAACAAAACAAACGACCTCCCAACATTTTCCCCCAAATAAAGGAAAGCTGGATTAATTTATTCCTATTCTCACCACCTTTTCCACTTACTGCTCAGGTTTCGTTTTCCTGGGTGTTTGTTTGTTTTTTTTTTTTTTTTGAGTCTCCCTCTGTCATCCAGGCTGGAGTAGAGTGGCACACTCAGAGCCACCGCAGCCCCGACCTGCTGGGTTCAGGTGATCCTTCTATCTCAGCCTTTCAAAAAGCTGGAACCACAAGCATGCACCACCAGGTCCAGCTGACTTTTTTATTCATTGTAGAGATGTGGTCTCACCATGTTGCTCAGGCTGGTCTCGAATCCCTGAGCTCAGGCAATCTTCTCGCCTCTGCCTCCCAAAGTGCTGAGTAAACAGGCATGAGCCACGGTGCCCGGCTCAGGTTTGGTTTCTAATACTAAACATAAGGACAAAAAAATTGCCAATTCAAAAAAAAAAAAGTTTCGTGTATATTGCCAGCTTTTCACAACAAAAGCACTTCCTGAAATTCAGTCGATCATTATTATCATTATTAGTTTGTTTACACGAATGAGGTTTAGGACAAGGGTCAAGAAACTGGTATTCATTAAAACAATGGTGGAGCTACTTTGAACCTTCTCGAAGGATAAAGTTATTACGCCCAGAATCTTGACACATGCCATTGCTGGAGCTGGGTGTCCACGTATACAAACCCAGAACCAAGTACCTAGCCTGGTAAAGAGACTTGCTCAAGGTCACAGATCATGTTCAGAGCAGAGCCTTGTGTAGCAATGCCAGTTAATATGGACCCTGAAAGGGCACAACGTGGATTTAATATATCCAGTGAGCAGCCATCTTTACACTGCGTAAATCTTGTGTCTTACTAGCACTTAACTTACCCTCTAATCACTGGCCAAGGCAGAATCGGCTTCTCAGAGGTAGCTGTTTTTTTCATTGTTTTACAACCCTCCTCCCCAGCTTGCTTTGTACTAATTAGCTTTTTAAAAATTTTTGTATTCAGAGTCTCACTCTGTCACCCCGGCTGGAGGCAGTGGCACGCTCACGGCCACCTCAGCCTTCCAAGCAGCTGGAGCTACAGGTGCACACCACCATGCCTGGCTCATTTTTTGACTTATTGTAGAGAAGAGGTCTTGCCATGTCGCCCAGGCTGGTCTCAAACCTCTGAACTCAGGTAATCCTCTTGCCTTGGCCTCCCCAAGTGCTGGGACGACAGGTGTGAGCCGCTGAGCCTGGCCTTGTACTAATTAGCTTTTCTATTTCAAGTATTTGCCCCCACCCATAAGACGCAAGTTAACCTCATCAGCCCTTGGGGCCTATGGGACAGACCCCACCACCCCAGCAGCAATCATGTGACTAACCCACCCATCTGCCTGCCGTCCGTCACCTGACTACCACTTCGTGATGATGGGGAACAGACCACCACCCAATCACTATAATGACCTTCCCCCATCAAAGGGAAGGATTAAAAGGATTCAGCCATGGACAGCTAGCCGCCATTGCCTTACTAGACTCTGGTGTGGCCATGTGCTCTTTGAGCTATGGCCTCCACCATGTTTCCTAAGCTTTGGCCCCTTCCCTCCCTTGGAGAGCTGAATCTCCTCTTTCTTTCTTTCTAATTTACTTTCTAAATAAACTATATTTTCTAACCTGTGGGCAGTTCTTTGACTCTTTCATGTGGCATCTGATCACACAGCAGACACCCACACCCCCCGGCAGGCCTGACCTGACATCCTAGAGGCAAAGCTGGGAGTGTGACCTAACAGTCCCTGTGCCACACCTAGGTGCCCTTTGACACACTCATGTGAGCCCGTAGAGAGCTTTATAAAGGGTAGGCTCTCCCAGCAGCCCTGGTTTTCAGATAAGTCAAGGTGGCTGAAAGCAGTTCCTATCTTGGCCAAGGTCACACTGCAGGTCAGGGGATGGAGCCAGAGGGTGAGTGGGGGCAAGAAATAACCAAAAGATAGAGGAGGGGCAGCTGGGGGAGGGACCATCTCTGTGCTCAGCCTTAGGTCAGGGAAGAGTAACTGTGACCTGTTTTTATTACAGAAGGAATGTAAAACCCCTCTTGACCAAGCTGCCTGGCCTCTGGTTCCCACCTCTTCTTGCCTTGGGGATTGCTGCAATAACCCTGAGAATTCAAGCGCTGTTCAGATATCTGTTTTTTTGTTTTTTGTTTTGAGTTGGAGTCTCACTCCGTCACCCAGAATGGAGTGCAGTGGCCGCTCCCGGCCACCGCAGCCTCGAGCCGCTGGGCTCCAGCGATCCTTCCGCCTCAGCCTTCCAAGTAGCTGGAACTACAGGCACGTGCTACCATGCCTGGCTAATTTTTTTGATTTTTATTGTAGAGATGCGGTCTCGCCGAGTTGCCCAGGTAGGTCTCGAACCCTCGGGCTCAGGCAATCCACTCACCTCAGCCTCCCAAAGGTGCGGGATTACAGGCTGAGCCACAGATATCTGCCTGTTGCTGGCTGGGGCAGAAGAGGCTCCCTGTGCTCCTCTTGGGGTGAAGGGAGGGGAAGGGGTGGCCAGATGACCTTTTGGTGCAGGAATGGTAGCCTGAGGCTTTGGAGACTGACTTTCCTGGTTCAGGCCAGGATCTGGCATTTATTAGCTGGGTGATTTTGAACAAATCACTTAATGTGTCTAAACCTGTTTCCTCAACTATAAAATGAAGATATTGGTATCTGTCTAGAAAGTCTGATGGTTGAAATAGAATAGTGTGACATTATCACCATTCATGTTTTTACTACAAAAATCCCTTCTTGGCCAGGCACGGTGGCTCAAGCCCGTAATCCCAGCACTTTGGGAGGCCGAGCTGAGAGCACTGCCTGAGCTCAGGGGTTTGAGATCAGCTTGGGCAACTTGGTGAGCCCTGCCTCTACAATAAATCAAAAAATAGTGGCCGTGAGCATGCCACTGGACTCCAGCCTGGGCAACAGACTGAGACTCCAACTCAAAAAAGGCACTGCAGCCACGACCTGCTGGGCTCAGGCGATCCTTCCGCCTCAGCCTTCCAAGTAGCTGGAACTACAGGCACAAGCCATCATGCCTGGCTAGCTTTTCTTGATTTATTGCACAGATGAGGTCTCGCCAAGTTGCCCAGGCTGGTCTTGTACTCATGGGCTCAGGCAATCCTTTCACCTACAACTACCATTTAGAGTAGATTTAGTTCAATTATATTATTACACATTAGTTGTGGTATTTTATAAATACAACTGAAGTTCAAAGAGTTAAGTGAATTGACCAATGCCACTAATGTCTGAACAAAAGAGGAAATAAAGTTTCCAAGAAAGTGCACAATTTCTGCCCAAGTTACCAGCTAATAATAAGTAGAGCTGGAGTACAGAAACCCAGGTCTGGCTGGGTGTGTTGGCTTATACCTGTAATCCAAAGCACTCTGGGAGGTCAAGGCAGGAGGATCACTTAAGTCCAAGAGTTCGAGACCAGACTTTGGCAACAGTGAGACAGTCCCTACAAAAAATCAAAATATTAGTTGGGCATGGTGGTGCATGCCTGTGGTCCCAGCTACTTGGGAAGCTGAAGCAGAAAGATCACCTGAGGCTGTGGTGAGCTATGATCATGCCACTGCACTCCAGCCTGGGAGACAGAGTGAGACCCTGACTCAAAAAAACCCAAAACAAACAAACAAAAACACAACAAAAAAACCCTCAGGTAATTTGACTGTAAAGTCTTAACCATGAGACGGTGTGCCTAGGTCAGACCCTTTACCTTCAAGTTAGCATTTTAACTGAGAAGCCTCAAAGTCATGAGGTTCAAAAGAATGCCCTGAATATCAAGGCCATCAGACCCTAGTAAACAGCACTGTACAGGTTTCCCAAGGAAAGCAACAGAGCGCTCATCTGTCAAGGCTCTCAACAAGGTACTAGAGACCACATCAGAGCAGTGGCTTGCCAACTGGACAACATACCCTCTTCTCCGATCACAATTCCAAGGCTATCAAAGCTGCTCATTCTACCGCTACCCCCACCCAGCCTGGCCAATGCCACGTGTCCACTCACCTGCATTGAGCGCAGGCCTGACTTCACACTGGACTTCACAACCTGACTGGCAACTTAAGTCGTCCGCAGCATTTACAGGACAACCTCTAGCTCTGGAGGAGGGGAGGAAGAGTCACTCACGTGTGCCCCCTATTCAGGGGACCCTAAAAACCAGTTAGGTTCATTCACTTAGAACCATAGTCACAACATCAACTTGAGATCATCTAGTGGCTTCCTAGTCTTTCAAAGCCCAAACCCCAAGTTCATTCGCTCACTCAAGCTTTGAATGGGGTCTCTTTGCCTGGTCCTCTATTAAGCATTGGACATGCATGAACGAGTTGGACAACATTCGTGGAAGAGAGCCCCGAGGAGAAATGAATACCAGGCACATGAGGCAAAGGCATCCTGAGCGCACTTGAGTTCATTCATTGAGTTCATTCCTCCCTAATGTCACCAGCGCTCACCCCAAGGCACCAGGCTCCCGTCTCCAGCTCTTCTCAGGCTCCATATACTTTTTCAGGGCAGACTTCTGAGTGAGTTATGGAGGGAGAGAAATTCTCTCCCATACACCTGCACATGTCACCTATCACAGCTGTAATTGAACACCCTCTTGTAAATTTCTTTTTGGTAAGTAATTACCTGTCTGGTCTACTGGAGTGAAAGTTACATGAGGATAGAAACTGGATCTAGTTCATCTTTGCATGCTGGGCACTGGGAATTAAGGAGCCTTCGAGTACTTAGTGAATATTAGCTATATCTTTTTTTTTTTTTTTTTTTTTTTTGAGTTGGAGTCTCACTCTGTCGCCCAGACTGGAGTGCAGTGGCTGCTCCCGGCCACCGCAGCCTCGACCTGCTGGACTCCGCCTCAGCCTTCCGAGTAGCCGGAATTACAGGCACGTGCTACCACGCCCGGCTGATTTTTTGATTTATTGTAGAGATGAGGTCTCGCTGCCCAGGCGGGTCTCGAACCCGCGGGTTCAGGCAATCCACTCACCTCAGCCTCCCAAAGGTGTGGGATGACAGGCTGGGCCACCTCAGTAGCCCAGGCTGGAGTGCAGTGACACACTCACAGCCACCGCAGCCTCGACCTGCCGGGCTCTGGTGATCCTTCCACCTCAGCCTTCCAAGCAGCTGGAACTACAGGCACACGCCACCATGCCCGGTCAGTTTTTTGACTTATTGTAGAGATGAGGTCTTGCCACGTTGCCCAGGCTGGTCTCCAACCCTTGAACTCAGGTAATCCTCTCGCCCCCGCCTCCCAAAGTGCTAGCATTACAAGTGTGAGCCACCGCACTCGGCTATCTGATTTCTTAAACGGGAGTACACACTCCACCTAATACGTTTTCAAGCTTCAATCAAACTTCTATTTTACTTGAACTTTTATTATCCTCTGTCCTATATGTACAAGTGGAACTGATTTCCCCTTCGAAGCAAGTGCAGGGCAGGACTATTTCTCAAGCTTTTGGTTTTTAGCCTATTTCTAGTTCCTAGGCTACCACTTGGTATCCTTTAGCCCTTCCTCCTCAGTTCCTTATTGAGATGGCAAATTCAGACACCAGCCATCCTTCCATCTACTCTGCAGATGAAATTGCTATGTTTGTTTAATAAGCAGTCTCCCCATTAAATTCAGAAGGAAATAAAAGCCCTTCTGCGCATACTCTGGGTCTATTCATCTCAGAGGTCTTTTTAAACGCTTCCAAACATGTCATTTTCCCACATTAAGCAAGCTCAGTCCACTTAGGAGAAATAGGAACCACAGCTTAGACACCAGCCACCCAAGAATAAATGCACATTCTGCACCAGGCTCCCTTCCCGCCTTCCCCGTGCCAGGAGAACCATGATAAATGAGACTCCCACTCGGGATAAATGGGCTCACCGCCGCCTGGGCTCCCTAGAACCGCCAGCATTCAACTTCTTTCCTATTAATATTCTCACAGGAGCCTGTTTAAAAGGCCAGGTACTCGAGCCATCTCACAGGATGGGGGTGGTGGCCTCAGGCACCAGGTGGCCGCCCACGCGCCAGGCTGATGTTGCATCTGTTCCCTTACCAAGGACTGGCACCCGCATCCCTTCTCGCGCCAACAGTGCCTCATTCCGCTCACCCATTTTCTGTAGTGCAATTTCAGAGCAAGCTCATTGCTTTCGCCAGGTCTTCAAAGCCACCTAAGACGCAATATGGGTTACTGACGGCTCACAAACCAAGACTCCCCAGTGTCGAGCCCAGAATGCGGGTATGGTTTCAAACCGGCTATTTCTGCACTGATTCTGAAAAATCGATGTGCATTGAAAATTTCTATCCGAAGGACATTTTTCATGAACAATTGCTTAGAGGCAATGAACAATTAATTCTCACACAGTCAGTGGAGGGTTTGCAGTCACTAGAAGAATCCAACAGAATGTTTACTGAGCAACGCAAAAATGATACCCACTCATATTCTCGGAGAAATTATAGCAAACGGAATAGCCTGAATTTGGTCTAATAACGTCGGAATAAAAGATATGTAAGTAAAACAAACTACTTAAACCCAGTTAACTCTGATAGATGGTTTACTGGTAGCATTTTTCAAAAGGACTTGGCAGGTTTTATTTTAATAAGACATAGTGAAGAGGAAATGGCTTAAAAGATATCATCAATCTTTTATTTAACTAAAGCACTGCCCTTCATTTTGAAGGAAATGATACAATTTCAAATCGGAACTTCCTTCTCAAGAAGTGGTATAAGAACATAACATTGATTTAACACACAACCTTCAACAAAAATAAAGTTTACACAATTCACTGGGAAATAAAATGCCTGTGGAATTTATCATGTTAGTCAATGTAATTCTCCATGGGTCACAAGTATCATACAACAAAACAACATAAAGAAAAGCTGAATAAACCAGTCAAGTTTATAGTTACTGATTTAAAAAAAAAAAACTCACAAGATGCAACATTTCCAAACGAAACCATCTGATGACCATAACCACACTAGATTTATTCTAATTTGTTTTAAAAATGGTTAGACAAGCACATAGTATCAAGAGTCGTCAACACAGTGGGTTCCATCTTGTTAAGAAAAAAAAAAAATAGAAAACAAGTAGTCCTTAGATTTTCTTAGCTCTCCATAGCATATGTCATATAAAATTAAAGTTTTGCTTCCAAAAATATGTTTCCATGTGGTTGTGGTGTTGTCCAGTGCTAATAGGCCCAGAAGCACCAAAGACATGAGAAGTTTAACCACTGAAGTGTCATTTTTTTTTTTTTTTTTCATAAAAACTAAACATTTCCTAAAAGGTCTGGAGTAAAGCCTTCTGCTAGGCATCTTAGTGCTACAAAGTCATTTTAAATTAGATGTGAAATAGAAGCTACAAAAAGTACGAGTTCTTTCGATACAAAAAGTTGTGTGGCTGAAGTTGTGGGCTCCTTTGACATACATAAGCAGCTTCCATAAAATATTTGCTCAGGTAAGAAAATAGAATTTGTCTGGTTTCACTTAGCACGTGTTCCCGTCGAGGTCCTGAAGAACATGAGAATCGATATTTCTTTCCTTCAAAGAGCATCCGTAATTCACAGTACAAAATAGTTCTAAAGCCTTATTCCTAAGGAGAAACAAAAATTATTGAATATATTTATTTTTTCCTAAAGTGTCAACCGTAGCCTCGGCCGGGGCATTAGAAACTCACAGGTCCACAACACTGCCATCTGGAGGAGAGAACAAAGAGTAGATTCGATTCCCTGCCTCTGTGGGGAGGGGGTGGGGGGGTGGGCATAACCCTAGAAAACTTCTGATAACGTCAGTTTCCAAGTATCCCACGTTTCCTGTCTCTGGCATCCCGGAGGCCTGGGGAAGCAGCGTCCAGAACGGAGCTACTTCCTCTGCTAATTCAAGTCCAAGCCCTGTTCTCGAGAACCTCATCCCCAGGGGCAGAAGGCTAACTCCTGGTCTAGATTTTGCAGGCGCTCTTTCGTCCAGAGACCTTCAGAAAGAGCCCCTCATCACCCCAACCCACAGTCACTGCTCCACCTCTGGGTGGCCTCACAGTCACCTTCTGCTTGGGGACAGCGGAGGGAGACCGGGGTGGGGCAGTGGAAAAATGTCCGGGCTGACCCAGAGCTGTGGAGCCATGCTGTTCCTCCTCCCTCCAGTCTGTACAGTGGTAACTGCTTTCTGCTTTCACAACTGTGAAGCCCAGCTCGGTGACACAGAGGTTCCCCTACGTGTCCTTTCTCATGCTTCTTTTGCTCTGCTTTTCCATACGCGAGAGGATAGGACACTCAAGGAGCACATGCAACACCGACGCCAGACGTACAATGCCAACGGGCAGCTGACTTCCCTACGAAGTCCCAGACCAGGGCTACGCGGAGCTCCTCTTTAACAGTCCAAGGGACAGGACCTGCTGCGTGATCACTGTGAAAACAATGGCTAATGCCCTTGTAAGAAAAAGATTTCACGGGGTGGTGCCACATAGGTCTAGCTTTTAAAAATTGTGGCCTCAAGCTGGGCTTGGTGGCTCAGCCTGTAATCCTGCGCCTTTGGGAGGCTAGGGTGAGTGGATTGCCTGAGCCTACGGGTTCGAGACCTGCCTGGGCAGCGAGACCTCATCTCTACAATAAATCAAAATGAGCTGGGCGTGGTAGCGCGTGCCTGTAATTCCGGCTACTTGGAAGGCTGAGGCGGAAGGATCGTGGGAGCCCAGCGGGTCGAGGCTGCGGTGGCCGGGAGCAGCCACTGCACTACAGTCTGGACGACAGAGTGAGACTCCAACTCAAAAAAATAAAATAAAATAAAATAAATAAATACAAATTGTGGCCTCAACATCTGTGTCTAAAACAAGTAAAGCCGGGCCCCGTGGCTCACACCTGTAATCCCAGCACTTTGGGAGGTGGCGGCAAGGAGATGGCCGGAGCTGAGGGGTTCCGAGACCAACCTGGGCAACATGGCGAGACCTCGTCTCTACACTAAATAAAAAAAAAAATAGCCAGGTGTGGTGATGCACACCTGAATTTTCAGCTACTTGGAAGGCTGAAGTGGAAGGATCGCCTGAGCCCAGCAGGTCAAGGCTGCGGTGGCCGTGAGCATGTCACTGGACTACAGCCTGGGTGACAGAGTGACTTCAATTCAAAAAAAAAACCCAAAAACACACAAGTAAGGACACAAAAAACTCCTTCAAGTCTTGTTGCCTTTAGAGATCACCAGGCAAGAGGCCCTAGGGCGGCCACGACTGTGGACCACTTAAGTATGAGTCTATTCTAGGTGTTCAGAATTGGGTCACAAAATAACTTGTACAATGCAGTTTATAACGACTCCCAAGAGAGGAAAGAAAAACCCCTCAAACTTCACTCAACTTTCGAGACAGCATTGGTAAAGTGCAGCAGAGCAGCTTTCCTGCAACGGAGGGCACACATTATTCAAGAGCTCGCAGGAGTAGAGAGACAGGCTGGAAAAAGTCTCGTCCGAAGCCAACAGCTGCTCAGCCTGCCACTCCCCTAGCCCACCATCACCAACCTGTGCTTCAGGACTGTAGCCCAATGCAGAGTCCGGGCCGACTCTACCAGGTGGGGCTTGTGATGTGTGTCATCCAATAAAGAATGGGCTCAGGTTCGGTGGCTCAGCCTGTAATCCCACGCCTTTGGGAGGCTGAGGTGAGTGGACTGGCTGAGCCTGAGGGTTCCAGACCCGCCTGGGCAGCGAGACCTCATCTCTACAATAAATCAAAAAATCAGCGGGCACGGTAGCGCGCGCCTGTAATTCCGGCTACTCGGAAGGCTGAGGTGGAAGGTCGCCGGAGCCCAGCTGCGGGGGCTGGGAGCGGCCACTGCGCTCCAATCTGGGCGACAGTGAGACTCCAACTCGGAAAAAAAAAAAAAAAAGAACGGGCTCGGAGGGGTGTTCTCCAAGCGACAAGGAGACTGCTGCGATACCAGCCCGTGTCCCTGGAACTAACCCGCCTCAGGTGTGGCTGGCATTATCTTATCACCGAGCTACATCTCCAGCCTAAGAGGTATCCCCAGCAGAACCAAATGAGGGGCAAGGGGGTGAAAATCACACGATTACCACCAAAGCCGTGTTTTTAAAAAGGTTACCCTCACCCTTCAGGAAGTGCAGTGGGTGGAGAGATGAACGGATTCCTGCCAGGGCTGGCCTGTTTGGCTGTGGACCCTTCCTGGGGTGGCACGAGCCAGTCCCCTGTGACCCACGGATGGACGCAGCCGAGCAGGTTTAATGAGATCCGAGACACAAAGGGCTGTTCCCTGCTTTGATAACAACGCGGCTGTAAGAGCCTACCACAGCAGGGCAGCAACAAAGGCAGCAGAACAGAACCTTCATTGAGTCCTTCCCGGGCTGGCCCTTGACAACGGTTTACGTGTAACCTGGGAAGGGGCGGGGCGGAGCAGGCACCTCTGCTAAGAGCCAGCACGGAAGACTCAAGACGCGGGGTAAGAAGGGGAGAGGAAGCAGAGGCCTGGAAGGCCGAGTCTGCCGAACTACCTGTTACACTTGCTGGGGGCTGCGCGGCTTCGGTCTGATGCTCCCCGGTCCCGTCACGGTTTCGCCGGCCAGCGCCCCAGGATCCCCACGAAACAGACCACCCCGGCCTCCCGGCTCCGGCCACAGCTCCGCCCCGCCGGGGAGGCGCAAACGCGCGGTGGCCTTTGTCCCAGGAAGCTTCCGAGCCGGAGCGGGGCGGCAAGCGGAGAGGAGGCAGAGGCAGGCAGGGGGGCCCCGAACTTTCCTCCCACCCCGCGTGCCCAAGGCGGGCCGCGGACGGACCCAGCCCCAGCAGCGGCCAAGCACCAGGCGAGTCCGCGGTCGGCCCGCCGCGAGAAGGACGACAGAGCCGG
>NW_007255888.1:197008-198079 GCF_000164805.1 Carlito syrichta | reverse complement strand
ATCCACTCACCTCAGCCTCCCAAAGGCGCGGGATTGCAGGCTGAGCCACCGAGCTTGGCTGAAGTTAAGATTTTGGTGGTCTTGCTTTTCCAACTTCTTTAGGTGACTTATTAAGCTGTTAATTTGCAATCCTTCCATTTTCTTCATGTGTGTTTGTAGAGATATGAATTCCCCTCTTACTACAGCTTTCATGGCATCCCTTCAGATTTTGGTAAGATGTTTCTTCATTTTCATTTGTTTCCAGGTATCTTTTGATCTCTGTTTTGATTTCATCATTGACCCAGGAGTTGTTTAGCATCATGCTGTTTAGTATCCATGTCTTTGTGGGTTTTGGGGAGACTTTGTTAGTGTCAATGTTTATTTTTATTCCACTATGATCCGAGAAGGTGCATGGTAGAATTTCGGTCCTTTTAAATTTGCTTATGCTTGATTTATGGCCAATTACGTGGTCGATCTTAGAATACGTTCCATGTGGTGATGAGTAGAATGTATATTCTGTGGTCTTTGGATGGAGTGTTCTGTAGGTATCAGTTAAGTCCATTTGGTCCAAAGTCACATTGAGGTTCCAGATCTCCTTGCTGATTTTTTGTCCTGATGATCTGTCTAGGGTTGTGACTGGGGTATTAAAGTCCCCAGTTATGATGGTGTTAGAGTCAATATCTTTCTTTAGTTTTCCTAGAAGTTGCTTTATGAAAGTTGGCGCACCTATATTGGGTGCATATATGTTTAGGATAGATATTTCTTGTTGATAGATTGAGCCTTTTATTATTATGTAATGGTCTTCTGTATCTTTTTTGATTTTTAGTAGCTTGAAGGGTATTTTGTCTGAAATTAAGATCACTACTCCTCCTTTCTTTTGTATTCCGTTTGCCTGAAAGTTTGTTTCCCATCCTCTTACTTTGAGTCTGTGGGTGTCCTTTCTAGTGAGGTAAGTCTCTTGAAGGCAATAGATTGTGGCCTGATGATATTTTATCCATTTTTGCCATTCTATGTCTTTTCAGTGGTGCATTTAGTCCATTCCCATTTAGGCTAATAATTGAAATGCAAGAATTGATCCCTGTCATAAGGTTC
>NW_007255888.1:188128-195844 GCF_000164805.1 Carlito syrichta | reverse complement strand
GAGCAGACAGTGGGTTGAAGAGGGGGGTGGGGAGATAGAGGAGTAAGGGGGGAAACAAACATGTGCCAACAAATGGAGAGAGAGGCCTATACTGAAACAGATAGAAACAACAGACCACAGCTACTGACAAACCAACTCCCATACAAAAAAATAATAATAAAACAAATAGTGATGCTAACATACAAGCTAACCAACCACCTTATTGGTGTGCTGTTCTTCTATACAAAAATATGGTTTACAGAGAGAAGAAAAGGAACAGGGGGGAAAAAGGAACAAACAGTAGGAATAGAATTAAGTCATTAAACTAACAGAATCAATGAAGCACACTCTGAGACTTTTCGTTTAAATCCAATGTCCTTTCAGTTCTGATTCCTAGCTTTCTTTTAAAGCAGGTAAATTAGTTTGCAGTTAGGGTCAGTTGCCCCTGGTCTGCTTTGAAGGACACCTCAGATCACCCTCCATTCACCACTCTGGCTTATGTCCTTTTCAAGCTTGTTTCTCCCGTTTCAGTGTTGTTACCTTGAATCGCCAGCAGGTGGTGCTATCTCAGCTGCTCGCCCCAGAAGGGGTGGGGCCAGACAGGAACCAGTGAGACTGGAGATGGATGCCTGCCTCAGGGCACAGGCAGGAGACTCACGGCAGGCAGGACGTCTCAGTCGCAGGAGAGGTGGCAGCGATCCCAGCAGATCTTCCCTGAAGGGGCTTCAAGGACTGAAGTCGTGGATCGCCTCCGGCCCGGGTGGTGCAATGTGCTACTGGTGGTGGCTGTAGCAGCTGCAGCGGCTGCGGCGGTGGCGTCTGCACTGTAGTGGCTGTCCAGTCCGCTGCGATACCCCAGCAGTGGCAACGGCCGAGCTCCGTATGAAGAGCCGGCTGCAATTTTGGGGTCTGCAGCCCCCGGGGTGAGAGCCAGAGACCCACTGCAGTTCTCCTTTGCAAGGATTTCACAGACCAGGTTGCCCCGTCGCCATCTTGCCAGAAGTTCCAATTTTATTTAATTAGCATTTGTAGAACATGACAACCAACAGCAGCAGAATGTACGTTAGGTCTAAGTGCTCATGGAGCATTATATTGTAGAGTTGTATTTTCTCCCTTTATTGATAAAGCTATCTAGTAAATTGTTTAAGATAAATATATTTAGTGCAATGAATTTTTCAAGGGAACTGTTTTAAATATGCCTCATAAATTCTCATATGCTGTGTTTTCATTGCCAGATTTTTAAAAAACATGCATTTGCTGTTTGTATTTTTTTTTTACTAAGACATTAATAAGAGATTTTAAAAATTTCTTGGTGGAGGAGACTTTATGTATTTTTTGTTAGTAAAGTCCATTCATTTTGCATTGTGATTAGACAGAGCAATTTTTATAGTACTCTGAGTTACTAATTTTTCTGGCCTTATATATTATCAACTTTTGTAACTATGCCATGAGTACTTGAGAATAGTACTTATTCTCTATTATCTTTCAGGTCCAGTATATAGCCATAAAATCTACCTTATTTTTATGTTGCTTAAGTCTTCTCTTTTTTTTTTTGTTCACATGATCTTTCATTTATTGATAATGGCATATTATAATTTTCTATTACTGTCTTGTCTATATCTATGTCTTCATACATCTCATACATCTCAGATAGTTTTCCATTCATAAAACTGAAAGGTGCCGTGCTCAGTGGCTCAGCCTATAATCCCAGCACTTTGGGAGGCTGAGGTGAGTGGATTGCCTGAGCCCACGGGTACAAGACCCGCCTGGGCAACTTGGCAAGACCTCATCTATACAATAAATCAAAAATTTGCCAGGCATGGTAGCACGTGCCTGTAGTTCCAGCTACTTGGAAGGCTGAGGCAGAGGATTGCCAGACCCCAGCAGGTTGAGGCTGCGGTGGCCGGGAGCAGCCATTGCACTCCAGTCTGGGTGACAGAGTGAGACTCCAACTCAAAAACAAAAAACAAAAAAAAATTGAAAATTATGTCATTTGGTAAAGAAGTATTTAATAAGGGTCAAATTTTCATCTTCTTTATCTTAGTTAGCATTTTAGGGCTTGATTTCTATATTGTGTGATATAAGGATCACTATTCCTGATCTCTATTTTTTCCCATTCACCTGATAAACTTTTGCCTATCCCTTTATTTTCATTCTTTTTAAATTCATTTGTTTTAGAAGCATCTCTTATATAAAACACACGATTAAGTTTTGTTTTGTGAGTCTGTTGAAAATATTTTTCTTCTAATATGTGTGCCAAGTTCATTCACATATATTTATATTGTCACATGTTCTCACAATTAAGTTCATGAACTCATTCTAGAAAAAATGCTACATATCTCATTGCTGAATTTCACTATAGTCACCTTCAAAGTACTCCCCTTGGGAAGCTATGCACAAATGCCAGCATCTAGTTCACCCATCAAAGCAATTTTGGTACTCTTTCTGGAAGGGCCATCAGAGCTGTTTCATTAGCTTTGATGTTCTGAATGTCATCAAAAGTTCTTCCTTTCAATATTTCCTTTACCTTTGGATGAAGAAAAAAGTTATTGGGGACCAGATCAGGTGAGTAGGGATGATGTTCCAATACAGCTATTTGTTTACTGGCAAAAAAAAATCCCTCACAGACAGTGCTGTATGAGCTGGTGCTTTGCCATGATGCAAGAACTCCTTCAGGACCAGTTTTGCACACACGTTTCTCATGTCAAGATTTTCAGTTTAGATTTTCCTGTTTCTCTATCAGTGTTTATTTGGTCTATCGTGCTTCCCATAGTCAGCCAACAATTTTGACACACAATTTGACAAATATTTTCAATGTTTTCATCAGTTCTGCTCGTTACTGGTTGTCCTGACCTCTCTTCATCAGTGCCGTTTTCTTTATGGCATTATCCCCATAAACTTAGACTAACATATCCCTTATTTCACTTCTACTTTTGCCAAGTTTAACAATAAATTTAATGTTTTTTCATTGCTCTAATTCAAACTCTGACATTCTCACAACAGAACACAAAAATATGCAACAATAATAATGAACACTATTTAGCAAGATACTGCCACACGTTGACACAAACACAGCTATAAGACACTGATACACTAAGGATATGAAACCTTACTGAGTTGCTTGTACAGCGCTGCCAATGTAAGTACACAGTGGCAAGTTCACACACTTAATTGTCAGACCATGTATGTCTGATATATGTTGTATGTGTATTTTTATTTATATTTGCTATATTTCTTTATCAGTGTGTAGTCTTTGCTTTCTTAGGTGTATTCATACTTAGAAAAGCTTTTATTTTTGTTGAAGTATTTACTTTTATATCTTTAATTCCCTTAGTTCTGTGTTTTCCTAAAGAAATCTTGTACTTTTCCTTTTTCTCTCCTTCTATGTTTACTTGTATTATTTCTACTTTGTCACAATATTTGTAACATTTGTGTGTTAATCTTCTACCCTAATCTCCATCTTTGTTTTACTCTTAGGTGTTCATCTATATATTTGAAAATATCATTAATTATTTTGCTTAATTTTATGATACTGAGGAAATTTATAAGATTCCAGGTTTAGTAGTACCATTTTCTGACAGTCTAGCAGAATTCAGATGTAGTGGATTTAATTAGTTTGTTGTGATAGGGTGTAGGGGTTATGAGTTCTCTGATTTTCTTTTTTTAATCTTGCAGAATAATAAGTTTATTTTTATTTTTCCCCCTATACATGATAGAGCCTAAAGGAGTATATTCCCTCCTTGGCTTTTTCCTCCCTAGAAGTATGCATTTAGAAGATTGACTTTCTAAGTTGTGTCCTTTTATTTTATTTTATTTTATTTTACTTTTTATAAAAATGTGAGGTGCAAGTCAGGATTAGGTACATAAGTAATGTAAGTGCAGGTGAAGTTTAGGCCTCCTACTGGTCCTCACTTCCCCTAGTTTAGGATCAGATCCGCTTTGTGTTGTTGCATGCCCTCCCTTTCTCCCTCCCCTGGCAGTGTTCCACAACTGCTGATCCCTCCCTTGTGCTTTTGTGATTAATGTTTGGGTCCCACTTATGAGTGAGCACATGTGGTATTCAGTTCTTTGTTTCTGTGATAGATCGCTAAGAATGATTGTCTCCAATTCGATTCAATTTGTTGAGAAATCCGTGATTTTATCTTTCTTTATGGCTACATAGTATTCCATCATGTATATGTACCACATTTTCTTTATCCAGTCTACTTTCTATGGGCATAAGGGTTTGTTCCATTTCTGCTATTGTCAATAGTGCAGCAATAAACATGCATGTGCAGGTGTCTTTTTTGAACAACAATTGGTGTTCCTCTGGGTGTTTCTGGAAGGGGAATTATTGGATCATATGGAAGGTCAATTTCTAGTCCCTTTAGATATTGTCACACTATCATTAATAAATCAAAAAACAATAGATGCTGGCATGGGTGCAAAGAAAGGAGGGTACTTTTACACTGTTGGTGGGAGTGCAAACTAGTCCAACCTCTATGGAATATAGTGCCTTTTAAATTATGCTTACCTCTTTAAATCTTGCACTGGGCCATCTGGCCCTTTAAATTTAGCACAACTTGAAGTCTTCTTCCATTAATCAGAAGTATTCTCTGCCCAGTTCTGTTCAGTGTTTTGGGGAGACTTTTAAGGCAGACAATATTTCTAGGGCTACTGCTTCTCTCCTGAAGGTCCTTCATGATGCCTTTCAATATGCAGTGAGTCTGTGGACCTGGCATCTGAGTTTGTCACTTTATCTATTTTTACTTACAGTTATTTTGCAATTCCAGTGTTTTCTGTCTTCATGTTGGTGGTGTGGTTTTATAAAACATTTTGTAGCTGTGAAGCTATTTGTTGATATTTAGAGAGGACACCGTGGAAGGTTTATCACCATACTCCCTCCATTATCTTTGGCTTTCCCAAAATCTTGCTTTGTTGGGCATGTCTACAGTAGCTTTTAAGTTAAAATTAGCATAGTCCTGCACCTAAAAAGGATGATCTATTTGGTATCTCTATTCAATGCTTAGAGTGCTCTGGAAAAGTCCTATACCCTTTCTGGCTGTAACTCAATTATCTACTAATTTTTTGCAACTTCTAATAATTGTTCATCTCTCAGCTCCTTGATAGATTTTCTTTTGCCTGTCTTTACTTTTAAGTATATGTGGAACATAAGAACTTAGGAGAACTATAAGTGAATTTCTGGAATATATCTTTCCTATATTTTGCTCTGCAAATTCACAGGCCATTGAACATTAGTGACTTGAATAACTTAGTGAGCTCTCCAGGCATTATTGCCCTTCCCTTCCTTTTCTGTGTTTTGCAGTAGCAATCTGGATTAAACTATTGGGCACATTTCATTTTGTTTTTCTCACAGGGATCACAGATCTGTGCTGACTGTTGTCAACCATCTGACAACTGTTATTTCATACATTGTGTATAGCTCTTGATGATGAAATGCTAGTCAAATACCAGTTTCTCTATCAAAGACATGTCCTCCTAGTGAAGATATTTACACTAGATACATAATACTGGATTAAAATGGTATTTTTCCTTCCAACAACATAAAAATTCTATTTTGTTGTCCTCTCATGTTCATTGGTTCTCATTGTTTCTGGTAAAGCATTAGTTAACAATCTCATCATTGTTCATTCTATATCCTTTTCTCTGGCTGTTTAAAGATATTCCCTTTAATTTTTCTTTTTAGTAGTTTCACATTGATGTGACTAGGCAAATTTTTGACCTTAATTATCTTATTTGAGGTCACAGTGTTGCTTACATTTTGGAATTGTTTCTTTAAAATCCAATTTGATTTTGCATTTCTTTGATGACTAGTGAGGCTGAGCATTTTTTCATGTATCTGTTGGCTCCTCATATGTCTTCTTTTGAGAAGTGTCTATTCATATCTTTTGCCCATTTTGTAATGGGGCTGTTTGTTTTTTTTTCTTTTCAGTACATTTGGGTTCCTTATAGATCCTAAATGTTAAACCTTTGTCAGATATAGTTGGCAAATATCTTTTTCCCAGTCTGTGGGCTGTCTCCCGCTCCCTCAGGGGTTTCCTTTGCTTTGCAGAAGCTTGTCAGTTTGATGAGGTCCCACTTGTCTATCTTATCTCTTATGGCCCATGCGTTTCGGGTTTTGCTCAGGAATTGGATGCCAGTTCCAACTTCCATAAGGGTGCGTCCTGCATTTTCTAAGGTTCTTATAATTTGAGGTTTTATGTTAAGTCTTTGGTCCATTTAGAGTTGGCTTTTGTGTATGGTGATAGGTAGGGTTCTTGTTTAATCTCCTGCATGTGGTCAGTCAGTTTTCCCAACATCATTTACTGAATATGTTCTCCTCTACCCAGTAGTTGATGGTGAAGGCTTTATCAAAGATGAGTTGGTTGTGAAATTGAGGTTTTGCATCTGAAATCTCTATCCCGTTCCACTGGTCTATAAACCACACTGAGATACCACCTAACTCCAGTCAGGATGGCTATCAACAATAACTCAAAAAACAACAGATGCTGCAGAGGATGTGGTGAAAAGGGAACACTTCTTTACTGTTGGTGGGAGTGTAAACTAGTGCAGCCTCTGTGGAAAACAGTGTGGCAAGTCCTAAAAAATCTAAAAGTCAACCTCCCATGTGACCCCACAATACCCCTACTGGGAATATACCCAGAGAAACTCAAATTACTCTATGAAAAAGATACCTGCACTTGCAAGTTTATTGCAGCATTATTTACAATAGCAAAAACATGGAACCAACCATGCTGCCCTCAAAAGAGGACTGGATTTTTTTAAATGTGGTTCTTATACACAATAGAATATTACGCAGCCATAAAGAAGGACAAAAATTATAAACTTCAAAGCAACTGGGTGGACTTAGAGGCTATAATACTGAGTGACTTATCACAGAAACAAAGAACCAAGTATCACATGTTCTCACTCATAAGCGGACCCTGAACAACTATTGTAATACTACAAAAAAGGGATTGGCAGTAGTGGGAAACTGCCAGGGGAGAGAGGGCACACCTCATCAACAAGGGTACCTGCATAATGAACCTAACCCTGAATTGTATCCCACATATTTAAAATAAAAAATACATTAAAAAATACAATACAATTTGATAAATTTTCAGGAATTGCATTTTCAAAAATTTTCTGCGGTACTCACTTCCTATTTTCCTCTAGGACACTAATTAGACATATTTTTGACCACTTAATATAATTAGTTCCTTGATTCTCTTTCTCATTTGGGAGGTGTTTAGTATTTTTGTGGGCTTGCTTGTTTTTTACAATTATGCTTAAGCTTGAATCATTCTTTTGGCTTCTCTCCAAGGCCTCTGGTACTTATTTTTAGAAGCATTTATTCCACTGTTAAACCTATCTAATGCCTTTTGCTTAACATTCTTATCGAGGGAGTACTTTATTTAATAATTTTTTAAAATTTTATTTTAAATATGTGGAGTACAATTCAGGATTAGGTATACAAGTGGTCATCACACAAGTAAAATTTGGTCCTCCCTTTGGTCTCTACTTTGCCTGGCTTGAGATCAGGTACCCATATTGACGTTGTGTACCCCCAACACCTGGCAGTATCTTGCTACTGCCAATCCCTTTCTTATAGTACAATGGTAAAGGTACGCTTGTGAATGAGAACGTGTGATACTCTGTTCTTTGTTTCTGTGATAGATCACTATGATAGACTCTAAATTCATCCAAGTTGCTGCAAAGTCCATATGTTTGTCCTTTTTTTTTTTTTTTTTTTTTTTT